>NC_135340.1:75000-327428 GCF_023851605.1 Tamandua tetradactyla | reverse complement strand
CCTCAGCATTAAGGGAGTAGCTGGTCATGGTCTCCCTGATGCCCCAGAGGAGGCCCATTGCGCTAGTGCAAGGCAGTCCTATTGGGCAGTTGGGGGAAGGTCCATCCACTCAGTTCTCACTCTGTTGCTGGGGTGAGCAGGGAATGGGGCAAGAAAAGGAGAGTGCAGACATGACTAAGGATACTAGTAGAGCCTGGAAATCACATCCCTTAAGCTGGAGAAGGGAGGATGTAAAAAGGATGGCCTCCGGCACGTCCTCCAGGATTGGGGAAGTTCTATGACTTCCACCAGCTCCTTTTCTGGAGGTTCTATCATCAGCACATGATAGTGTACACCCTACAGCAGAGTAAGACACTGGACTGTCTATGGACAGCCACCTCTTTACCCTGATAGAATTTCCTGGCATGACCAAACCATGTGCTAACTCCTAGCTGGAACCTGAAAGACAAGATAGAATTTCCTGGCATGACCAAACCATGTGCTAACTCCTAGCTGGAACCTGAAAGACAAGATAGAATTTTCTGGCATGACCAAACCATGTGCTAACTCCTAGCTGGAACCTGAAAGACAAGATAGAATTTCCTGGCATGACCAAACCATGTGCTAACTCCTAGCTGGAACCTGAAAGACAAGATAGAATTTCCTGGCATGACCAAACCATGTGCTAACTCCTAGCTGGAACCTGAAAGACAAGATAGAATTTCCTGGCATGACCAAACCATGTGCTAACTCCTAGCTGGAGCCTGAAAGACAAGCAGGACCTTAGAATGCACTTTGTCCCACCAATAGGGCTCCAAGAGATGAAGTGATTTTCCTGAGGTCACCCAGTTTGTTTATTGACCACTTGTCTAGAACGCAGCTCTTTTAACTTCCTTTCAAATGAAATTTCCCCAATCCACATAGTGACTGACACTTTTCACCTCCAAGACCTTAAACTTTAAGTATCTCTTAAATTGAGTTTCTGAATTCTAATTCTTCAGGCTAATCTTGGGCTAAATTCCTAGACAGCAATCTCTCTCTTCTTCCAATTTCTACAAACACCAGCCTCCTTCTGGATGCACTTCTCGCCACATCCAGATGCTGGAATTGAGGATCTGACTCCATGGATTTCTTGATTTAATCTACCTTGTTTGGGTCTCTACAGTCCTTGACTTTTCCCACTCCTAATATTGGGATAATCACTGGGATTGGCTGGGTTAGCACCACTTTAGCTTGCTATTCGGTAATCCTCTTTATCATCCTTAGTGTACTTTCTTGTGCTCATTGGAAACTGTTATGTATCCCAGAAAAGCCATGTTCTTTTAATCCTAAACCCATTTTGTGGGGCAGCCATGTTCTCTTAATCTTGTAGGGTGGGGTCGCTTGACCAGACTGTTTCCATGGAGGTGTGACACACCCAATTGTGGGGGTGATCCTTTGATTAGATGGAGATTTGACCCCACCCATTCAAGGTGGGTCTTGATTATCTTACTGGAGTCCTTAAAAGAGCTTATGGAGAGATAGGTCAGAGCCAATATTTGGAGACACTTGGAGTACCGTTAGAAACCAGAGGCCAGCAGACATTGCCACGTGCCTTCCGTTGAGATGTTAAGCAAGCCAGAACTCAGTACCAGAGCAGCTAAGCCAAGACATGCAGATGCTCAGAGAGGAAGCCACTGGAATCAGAAGCTGGAAGCAATGGAACACAAACAAGGACCAGCAGATGTGGTCCATGTACTGTAAAACCTCATCCTTTGCACAGATAATATGTGTTTTTATTCTTAATGACAATATTTAGTCATTAAAACTCAAGTTTAAAAGAAGGAAGCCTAAAATATATCTTTCTCATGGGGCTGGACATAATTATCTGATCAATTCCCAAATAAAAGTTATTGGTTGACATTTTAATGTAAACTTGTCACTTAATAAATCCCCTTTATAAGAGCTATTCCATTTCTGCTATATTGCATTCCAGCAGCATTAGCAAACTACAATATTTCTCTAACATGCACCACGAGCCTGGGCTAGGCTTTTCTTTCTTACCCAACCCTCTTCAAATTCCTCTCACTTCTCTGAGAAGCATGAAAGCACCTGAATTGAAGGATATTAAGGACTAGTAGAGCCATTAGAGAGTATTTTTTCGATGTTCGCATTCTACAGAGAAGGAATCAAAATTACCCATCCTCGGAAATTACTAAGTACTTCAAAGCATCTGGAGTATCCTGTTGCCTTCAGGTAGATAAAATATTCTGTGCGATTTCAGACAGGGTGCTGGAGATTCAGAGATTCCATGAGACTTGCCCAAAATCCTAGAGCTGTGCAGGCAGAATGTAACATAGGGTTGCTCTTTTTCTCTTGTCTCTCCACTTTAAAGTCTCTCTCTATCCATGCAGTCTCTTCAACACTGCAAAATGTCTCTGCCATGTTCTCTCTTTCTCTCTTTCAACAGCTGTATTTTGAGCATCTACTACATATTCAGCATGAAGGAATTACTAGAGGTAAAAAGATGAATGAAACACACTCCATACTCTCCTAAATTTACATCTTCTTCCATCCAGTGTTTAACCTATCTTATTTTGGTAAGTCTTCTCATCTCTCCCAGTTATATTCTTTTATTAAATACATTTATTAAATGTCTCCTCTAAATTCTGTATTGGTTTTTTATGATACAGAGAAAATGATGAGCCTGGGCTTCTCAAACCCATATTTTATGAAGGAGCAGGTAGATTTTAGGTTTAGCCACTGCACTGTCTTAACCTGAGTTCCCGAGAAAGTATACCCTGGAGCTACTTTATATACCACTACTTAATTAAGAAGAGCAACCCCAGAAGTGGGAGTGAGGGAAATTGAGAGTGAGGCAGGGAAAGAAGAACCAATATAAGGAAACATGACAGAGTTTTCTACCCTTAAATTTGATTGATACTTTGATCTTGTGAGACTGTCTTTAGAAAAGCCATGATATAAATTGTATCAGGGATGAAAGGTGAAGAATTTATCCACCAGTCTTCTTCTTCCATGGGTCAAAAGTTTGCCTCCTCTACCTTAAGCTTGTGTATATGTGAGTCACCTGTATCGATAGGGAACCCATTGGACAGTACCAATAGGGAACCCACTGGACAGGAGACAACCAGGGTCCAGCCTATCAAGAAGGCGCACTTTCATGAAGTCCGTCAGAGCCCACACAGGTGCTCGTTCCCACAGTGGGGTCTGGAGAAGACACAGGTGAGAACTAGTAGAGCAGGATTCTGATATTTCTGTTATTGACATTTATCATGCTCTCAGTTTCCTTATGAAGACAGGAACCCCAAACCTCGAATGAAGTTTTTATTGACCTTTCTTTGACCTATAAGTCTCTGCTTACAAGCCAGAAAGGGCTGGATTGGTTGAATTCAATACTGGCCCCACACATCTCATATCTTAATAGCTCCTTGAGGCTCAGAGTTGATAGGATTTAACATTTATCAATCAGATAACTATCTTCAGCCCCATGAGAGAGATATATTTTAGGCTTCTTTCTTTTGAACTTGAATTTTAATGACTAAATACTGCTATTAAGAATAAAAACACATATTCTCTGTGCAAAGGATAGGTTTTATTGTGATGCATTGGAAGTTGTATTTATAGATTATTAGTCCTGCTAATAAATTTTTATTCTAGAAACATCTATACAAACTAAAATTTCCCTTTTAACCACATTCAAATATATAATTCAGTGCTGTTAGTTATGTTCACTGTTGTGCTATCAACACCACTGCCAATCACCAAAACTTTTCCATCACCCCAAATAGAAACTCTAATACAATTGAAGCACTAATTCCTTATCCCCTACCTCCACCCCAACTCCTGTTAACTTATATTCTAGTTTCTGCATCGATGAATATTATTCTAATTATTTAGTGTCAGTGAGATCAAACAATGTTTGTCCTTTTGTGTCTGGCTTATTTAATTCAACATGATGTCTTCAAGGCTCACCCATGTTGCTGCATGTATCAGAACATCATTCCTTTTATGGCTGAGTAATAATACATTGTATATATAGAAGCCACATTTGTTTATCCATTCATTAGTTAGACAATTGGGTTGCTTCCATCTTTAGGCAACTGTGAATAATGCTGCTATGAACATCAGCACACACATATCTGTTTGAGTCCCTCCTTTAGCTTCTTTTGGGTATACCTAGAAGCAGGATGCTGGGTCATATGGCAACTCTATACTTAACTTTCTGAGGAACTGCAAAACTGTCTTCCACAGTGGCTGCAGCATTTTACACTCCCACTAACAATGAAAGGCTGTTGCGATTTCTTCATATCCTCTCCAACACTTGAATTTTCTGGGTTTTTTTTTATAGCAGAACTTTGGTGGGGTGAAATAATATCTCATTGTGGTTTTGATTTGCATTTTATTAATGGCTAATGATATTGAGCACCTTTTCAAGTGTTTTGGCCATTTGTATGTCTTTTTTTTTTTTTTTGAGAAATGTCTATTCAAGTCTTTTGCCCAATTTTAAATTAGGTTTTTTTTTTAAAGGTGTAGAATTTCTTTATATATTCTGAATATTAAAACATTATTGATATGTGGTTCCAAATGTTTTCTCCCATTCTGTAGGTTGTCTTTTTTACTTTCATACAAAATTTTTCTGATGCACAAAAGTTTTTAATTTTGATTTTTTTAAATTTATTTTTTCCTTTCACTGCTCATACTTTTGGTGTAAGGTTGAAGAAACCATTTCCTAACAAAAGGTTCTGAAGATGCTTTCCTATGTTTTCTTGTAGGAATTTTATGGTCCTGGGTTTTATATTTAGATTTTTGACCCATTTTGAGTTGATTTTTATATATGGTATGAGGTAGGAGTCTGCCTTCACTCTTTTGCATTTGGACACCCAGTTTTCCCAGCACCATTTGTTGAGGAATTGTTTTTCCTGATTGAGTGGACTTGGCACCCTTATCAAAAATCAATTGCCTATAGATGTGAGCGCTTATTTCTGAACTCTCAATTTGATTCCTTTGTCTATATGTTTGTCCTTGTACCAGTACCATGCTGTTTTGATTCTGTGACTTTGTAATACATTTGAAAATGAAGATCAGAAAGTTGAGCCCTGTTCTAGTTTGCTAGCTGCCGGAATGCAACACACCAGAGATGGATTGGCTTTTAATAAAAGGAGATTTATTTTGTTAGTTCTTCAGAGGAAAGGCAGCTAACTTTCCACTGAGGTTCTTTCTTATGTGGGAAGGCACAGGATGGTCTCTGCTGGCCTTCTCTCCAGGCCCCTGAGTTCCAACAACTTTCCCTGGGGTGACTTCTTTCTGCACCTCCAAAGGCCTGGGCTGAGCTGCGAGTGCTGAGATGAGGTGTGCTGAGCTGCTTGGGCTGTGCTACGTTGCACTCTCTCATTTCAGCGCCAACCAACTAAGTCAAACATCATTCATTGCAGCAGGCATGCCTCCTAGCTGACTGCAGATGTAATGAGCAACAGATGAGGTTCACGTGCCATTGGCTCATGACCGCAGCAACAAAACTAGGTATGCTCACCTGGCCAAGTTGACACCTGAATCTAACTACCACAAGCCCCAAACTTAGTTTTTCTTTTTCTGATAGGTTTGACTATCAGTGCACCTTATATTCCACATAAACTTGATGATTGGCTTTTGATTGACATTGCCTTGAGTCTGTAAATCACGTTGGACAGAATTGACATCTTAGCAGTATTTACTCTTCTAATCCATGAATAAGGAATATGCTTCCCTTTATTTAGGCCTTTTGTATTTCTTTTGCAAGGTTTTGTACTTTCGTGTGTACAAATCTTTTACATCCTTGGTTAGATTTAATCTGAGATATTTGATTATCTTAGTTGCTATTGGAAATGGCGTTTTTTTATTTCCTCTTCAGATTGTTCATTGAGTGCATAGAAATACTACTGATTTTAAAGTGTTGATTTTATACCCTACTGCTTTGGTGAACTTATTTATTAGTTCTAGTAGCTTTGCTGTGGGCTTTATAGGATTTCCTGTATATAGGATCTTGTCATCTGTAAAAGGAATGTTTTCCTTTGTCTTTTCCAAATTGAATGCCTTTTATTTCTTTTTTTTTGCCTAATTTCTCTGCCTTCCAGTACAATTCCTGATTTCAGAGGGAAAGCTTTCAGTCTTTGACCTTGTATTATGTTAGCTGTGGTTTTTTCATATGTCTTTTACATGTTGACAAAGTTTCCTTCTATTCCTAGTTTTCTGAGGTTTTTTGTTTATTTGTTTGTTTTTTGTCAATAAGAGGTGCTGGATTTTGTCAAATGGCTTTTCTCTGCAATTGAGATGGTCATGTTTCCCCCCCTTCATTCTACTAACGTGGTGCATTTTGCTAATTGATTTTATGTTGCACTACCCTGTACCCCCAGGGTAATGCCTCTTGATCACAGTGTGTAACACCTTTGATGTGGCATTGGTTTCAGTTTTTTCTGCATTTTTTTGAAGGATTTTGTATCTAGGTCCACATGGGATGTTCGTCTCTAATTTTCTCATCTTGTGGTATGTTTATCTGTCTTTGGCATGATAGTGATGCTGGCCTCATTGAATGACTTTAGGAGTGTTCATTCCTCTTTAATTCTTTGGAAGAGTTTGAATAGAACCAATGTTAATTCTTCTCAGGATGTTTTGTATGAAATTCACCTCTGAAGCCATCTAGTCCTGGGCTTTTCTTTGCTGAGAGGTTTCTGATTATGGTTAAATCTCTTGTTATTGGTTTGTTGAGATCTTCTGTCTCTTCCTGAGTCAGTGAGGATGTTTGTGTGTTTCTAGGAATTTGTGTATTTCTAGGTTTTCTAATTTGTTGACATACAGTTGTTCATAGTATCCTCTTATAACCCTTTTTATTTCTGCAGTATCATTCCCTCTTTCATTTATGATTTTAATAATTTGTGCACTCAATTTCTTTGTCAGTCTAGCTAAAGGTATGTCAATTTTATTTATCTTTTCAAAGAACCAATTTTTTGTTTCCTTAATTCTGTCTATTGTTTTTTAATTCTCTATGTTATTTATCTCCACTCTATTTGTTAATTCTTTCCTTCTATCACTTTGGGTTTAGTTTGCCCCTCTTTTTCTAGATCCTCCAGCTGTGAGGTCTGGTCTCTTCTTTTTTATTGTAAAAATTCAGAGCTATAATTTTCCTTCTCACTACCGCCTTTGCTGCATCCTACAAGTTTCGGTATGTTGTATTTTCATTTATATTTGCCTCAGAAAATTTCCTAATTTCTCTTGTGATTTCTTCTTTGACTTATTGGTTGTTTAAGAGTATGTTGTTTAATTTCCATGTTTGTGATGTTTCCATTTCACCCTTTGTTATTAATTTCTAACTTCATTCCAGTATGGTCAGAAGAAGAAAAATTGCATGAGTTCAATATTTTGAATTTATTGAGACTTGTTTAGTGACCTAACTCGTGGCTGACCTTGGAAAATAAATGATCCACGTACACTAGAGAAGAATGTGTATTCTGCTGATCTGGGATGAAGCATTCTATAGGTGTCTGTTAGGTCTGGTTGATCTGTAGTATCATTCAAGTCTTCTGTTTCCTTGTTGATCTTCTGTCTATATGTTCTATCCATTGTTGAAAGTGGTATATTGAAATTTCCTACTATTAATGTGGAAATGTCCATTTTGCCCTTCAAATCTGTCAATATTCATTTCATATGTTTCAGGGCTCTGCTGTTAGGTGCATATATATGTTTATAATTGTTATAGCATTTTTTTTAGTTGACCCTTTTGTCTGTATATAGTAACTTTCTTTGTCTGTTGTAACAAATTTTTAATTCAGTCTGTCTTATATGATACTAGTATAGCTATCCCATATCTCTTCTGGTTACTGTTTACATGGTATATTTTTTCCATCATTTAATTTTCAACCTAATTGTATCTTTGAAGTTAAAGTGAGTCTCCTGTAAACAGCATATAGTCATGCCTTTTTATGCATTCTGCCAACCTCTGCCTTTTGACTGGAGTGTTAATCCATTTAAATTTAAAGTAATTTGCTGATAATGCACAGCTTTCTCTGCCATTTTGCTATTTTTTCTTTGTACATCTTGTAGTTTTTTAACTGTCAATTCTTCCATTAATGCCCATATTCATATTTATTTGATTTTTATATTGTACCATTTTGAGACACATTTCATTTCTTTCTGAATATGTTTTTCATATATTTTCTTTGTGGTTACCATGAGCTAAACTTTAATATCCTCAACTTATAACAATCAGGTTTGATTTAATACCAACTTAACTTCGATACATACATAATGACTGTTACTGTACCCCTCTATTCCCTCTACCTTTTTGGGGAACCTGCTGCACATCACGTCTTTATACATTAAATGTCTAAACCATACACTTATCACTGCTTTTTCATTCTTTGCATAGAACCTGTGAGAAGTAAACAGTGGAGTTGCAAATAAAAAAACACAATATAATAGTACTAGCATTTTATAATTGCCCAGATGGTTACCTTTACTCAGATCCTTTTTCTTTTATGCCCCTTTGGTCCACTCTCAATGTTCTCTCTTCTCAGTCTGAAGAACTCCCTGTGGTGTTGCCTGCTGGGCTAGTCTAGTGGTGATGAACATTCTCAGCTTTTGCTTATTTGGGAACGTCTTACACTTGCCCTCAATTTTTGAGAGAAATGTTGTCAGAAATATAATTCTTAATTTGCAGTGCTTTCTTTTAGCACTTTAAATATTGTGTCCCATTACCTTTTTTCCTCCATGGTTTCTGATGAGAAAATGGCACTTAACCTTGGGATTCCCCTGTACGTGACTTGTTGCTTTTCTCTTGCAGTTTCAGAACTTTTTCCTTGTCATTGGCATTGGACAGTTTGCTTACTGTGTGTCTGGGCATGTTCTTTTTTAGTTTATCCTGTTTGGGACTCATTGGGATTCTTAAATGTGCATATTCACATGTTTTGTTAAATTGGGGAAGTTTCCCACCACTATTTCTTTGAGTATTCCTTCTTTCTCTCTTCTCCTCTGGAACTATCATAATGCATATATTGACATGCTTGATGATGTCCCTCAGATTTCTTAAGCTCCCTTGACTTTTTTTTTTCATGGGCAAGCACTGGGAATTGAACACAGGTCTCTGGCATAGAGGCGAGAATTCTGCCACTGAGCCACCGTCGCACTGCCCCTTTCCTTAGCTTTTAAAATTATTTCTTCTTTCTGCTCTTCAGACTGAGTAATTTCAGTTGTCTTGCTGACAGAAACATTGTTTTTTTCAATTTTTTCAACTCTAATCTGCATTTGAAGCCCTCTAGGGAATTATAATTTATTTCCATTACTGTGGTTTTCAACTCAAGTATTTCTGTTTGGTTCCTATTGAGAATCTTAAAAACATCCTCATAATGTGTTTTTCATTTCCTTTTTCTCTCTGTGTTCCTTTATCTTCTTGAGCCTATTAAGGATCATTTTTTAAAAATGTTTTTGATTTCCTATTTCTTTATTTGTATTATAATCTTTTGTTGCGCACTGTATATTTTAATATTTTAAAGTGTTAACTCTGGAGTTTAGTCCCTGAGCTGTCTTTTCTTTAAGTTTGTATCCCAGCTAGTGATATGACAGAATTTCTTGGAACTGTGGAACCTGCTTCTTTTCCTGGGCTGTGCTTGCTGTTGGTCTTAGGAATTCCCCAGTGTATACTTGTGCAGGTTTGAAAGGACATGTGTCCTCTAGAAAAGCCATGTTTTAATCCTAATCCTATTTTGTAAAGGCAACCGTTTCTTCTAATCCCTATTCCGTAGTGTATCTTTGAATCTGTAATCTCCCTGGAGATGAGATTTAATCAAGAGTGGTTGTTAAACTGGATTAGGTGACAACATGTCTCCACCCATTTGGGTGGATCTTGATAAGTTTCTGGAGTCCTATAAAAGAGGAAACATTTTGGAGAATAAGAGATTCAGAGAGAGCAGAGCAGAACAACATAGCCACGAGAAGTAGAGTCCACCAGCCAGTGACCTTTGGAGATGAAGAAGGAAAATGACTCCTGGGGAGCTTCACAAACCAGGAAGCCAGGAGAAGAAGTTAGCAGATGACACTGTGCTCACCATGTGCCCTTCCAGATGAGAGAGGAACCCTGAACTTCATCGGCCTTCTTGAACCAAGGTATCTTTCTCTGGATGCCTTTGATTGGACATTTCTATACACTTGTTGTAATTGGGACATTTTCTTGGCCTTAGAATTATAAACTAGCACCTTATTAAATTCCCCTTTTCAAAAGCCATTGTGTTTCTGGTATATTGCATTCCGGCAGCTAGCACACTAGAACAATACTTTACATGAATCTGAATGCCCCTCTCCTTCCTTTGAAAGACGTCACCCTCCTGGGTGCTGTAGTGTATGACTTAATGCAGGTGGTCCCTTGTCCCAGACAAATTCAACTTAATTGTTTCTTACACTGCTTTAGTTGTCTACAAGCTGCTTCTCTGCCTTAGGACAAATTCTGGGAGGGCAAACCTGAGACAAGTTTCCTGCTTCAGTCTGTGAGCCTTCCATGTGATAAACTGGCACTGACAATCAGGTACCCCTTTATCCATAGAGGGTTACTCTGCTCCCTCTAGCGCAGGGCCAGGTCCTACTGTGGGGGTACAGGCTGGCTCCGCACCATGCTGGGAAGGGGACAGTAGAGGGCTAGCAAGGGCTGCACTAGCTTCAGCTGCTGTTTCCAGGCTGCTTTTTCTTGATTTGATGCTTGCCCAATTGCTGTAACCATTTAACTGTTTTCTGGAGTTTTGAGGAAAATGGCTTTGGCAATTTTTGCTAGTTCCTCAAAGATTCTGTATGCAGATGGCACCCTAAAGCATCTTGTGCCACCATCTTGTTCATCTGGAAGTCCTGCTAATGAATTTTTGCTTGAAAGAATGGATTAAGAATGAATCCATTAATTCATTCATTTTTGGCATAGGTTTCTATTTTTCAATTAGATAATATCCATGATTCTGCATGGCAGACGTACTTGCTGCCACTTCTCCTGTGTTGGCAGAAGCTGATTTTGTTTCAGGAGCCAACTCTTGCCTGGTGGCTCAGTGCTATGTCCTGACTGGTTTAAGTCTCTGTTATGGCAGCACAATTCATCTTTCTGGAAATGGTCTCAGCATAGACAAGTGACACCATTCTGGCCAGAGTGATGTGAAGAGGAGTCATCTAAAGGCTTCTAGGACAGAGTATACCTTACCCTAAAAAGTTCAACTGGAGAGGGCTTCACTGCCACTAGTGGTTTTGGGTGAGGATGAGATACTTCTGCAGCCATCTTGAGACAGAGGAGAGCCAGAAGGAAGGTGAGGTTGATACTGTAAGGAGGTGGGATGAAAAGATGGAAAGCCCCTGGGTCTTTGGTGATTTGTTTTAGTCACCAAACTGGCCAGCCCTGCGTATTTGGTGTACGGGATAATAAATCTTCTACTGTTTGGGTAGGTTGAGTCAGTGTTTCTCTTACTGGCAGTTGAAAGCATCCTGATGTAGCAGGTCAAACTAAACAACTTAACCAGGGGATACAATTTGCAATTAATTTATATTGGAGTGCTCACCGAAAAAATGCACTGCTTAAAATAAAAACCTCTATGGGAATTTTATTTAGATTTTTCTCTGATTTTTGTTGGAAATTAATATTATCTTCTTTGAAACTTTTCTGATGTAAAATTATCACAGTTATGTTCTGTACCACAACTTTGGAGTTCTGCAGTCTTTATCACCCATATATCTATAAATTAAAGGAGATCCAGAAATATTTCCTGAGGATAGTTTTGCTTCTGCTCCCAGAAGTGGGCTGCCACCCCTTCGAACAACTGTCCTGGGCAGGCTTCGTAATTTAAATGAGAGTCATAACCTAACCCTTGGCTCTGCCGACTGCCAGAGCATATGAAGATGCTTCTAACTAGCAACCCAGAATATCTCCACTCCAATTTTGCTGAGTATCACAACTTTCAACTCTTTGTGGCCCAAGATTTATGAAAAGCTCATCTGCAAGAATGCAGCGAAAAGGTACCCAGTCCTCTCCCACCGGAGGGTGGGTGCTTCACCCAGCTCCCGCAGACTCCCTGGAAACTGCGCTCCCGCCCTCCGAAGTCACCCATCAGCCCTAAAGTTCCATTTATATTCTCGGTAGAGAAATGCTTATGATAAACACAGCCATCTAAATTCTATATTACAAAGTACCCCTACTGCAGCAGGGCCCGGGATGTGAACAGAGCCCTAGTCTAAGAAAGGGATGTAATCCAGCAACCAAAAAGTAATTTCAAAACCATGGAGACTATGCCCTCGAATTTCTCAAACAAAATAGGCCCACAGCCATATTTCTTAAAATCTCATCTGTAAATTCATTTCTCGATTATGGTGATGGTTTCACAGGCACCTACACTTGTCAAAACTTCCCAAATAGAACATTTTAAATACGGGCAACTTCTTGTATGCCAATTTACTTCAATAAGGCTGTCAAAAATAACAAATAGACCTACCGGAAAACAATCTTGCTTGTTTCCTACAATCACTTTCCTTATGCCCCACAGTTCTTACAGCCTCTTTTCTGCTGTAAGCCCCTGGGAAACTCCCTGGCTTTTGCAGTTTGCACCTTCAGCACCCCTCCCCTTTACTAACAGGTCTCCCTCAGGCAGCCTCGGAAGAATTGGGCTGCAAAGGCAGGGTCTTGCCTAGAAAACAGTGGAGGAAGAACGAAACCAGTCTGGCCAGGACACCCTATCCCCGGGGTGAGATGAGGTGGGGGGAGCAGAGGCGAGGCTTCCAGCCTGCTCTCAGGAGAAACGTCCTCCCAGTAAATGTGCCCTGGTGGAGACCCCTGCCCCGCAGCAGTGAGCCCCAGGCTTCCTAAGAAAGGCGGTGGTCATGCGTACTGACACGGAAACCGATTTCAAGTTGGCCATTTCTGGAGAGTTTTTCTTTTCTTTCTAGTGAAACAATCTCTATTTCTTGAACATGTAGCCTTGCATTATCCTGTAATTTGCAACTCCACGTGTGTCAAGTCTTAACTTTGGCCCAGTTCCTTCGCTTCGGAGCAGCTGTGATCTTGGTCTCATAGCTGCATGCTGACATCAGTCCGGCCCCCGCAGCACTGTCGGTCCCAGCCCACCTGGAGCCCCCCCCCGCCCCCGTCTTCAGAATAAACCCCATCCCGCAGGCCCAGTGTGGGCAGCATCCAAGGAGCAAACTCCAGCAGCAACTAAGATTTCGAAATACAGCAATCCCTGACGAGTATTTCTCAAACACTACAAAATACACACGTAATCAACAGGAATGTTTCTTAAAACCATACAGCTGTTCTTATATTTCCTTCGTGCTTCTTGGAGCCTCCAAACAACCTCTCCTCCCAAAATTCAAAGGGCCCCTCCCCCGCCTTAGCCCATCCCCATGGACTGCCTATCTCCTTCCCCTTTCTCCCAATTATGCAACAACCAAACCCAGCAAAAGAGAAAAAAGATCTGTGAAGACAAAATTGACCTCCAGCGATGGAGGAAGAAAAAAACTGACTAAGAAAAGCTAAAATACTCCTTAAAGAGCAAGGAAGCAAAAGGCTGATGACATTCCTATACTAATAAGTTTTGCTCTAGCACTAATCCCTACAGGGATTAAGCATGGAGAGTGCATCATTTATTATATTGTGTCATCTTTCTGTGAACACAGGAAAATATTCAAGTTTCAATGTGATGAAAAGCTGTGCTTCACCCGAACAGCAGATTTATTTTCATTTTAGGAATCCTTTACTGGTAAGGTCATGAGGAAATTTAGAGTCAAATTTATACCATAATTCTAGTTACATGTAGTACTGAGTCTATATGCAAATCCCTGTGCTAATATCACATCTGGATTTGCTATTACCTAGGCTTATTTTTCTCATCTACCAATCCCTTCAATTTATATTCAGTATAATATAATTTTATAAACGGTTTCAGATGCATTATGGAGTGAGGTGGAATGAATGAATTCTTCAGTAGGAACATCCTTGTGTCTTTCTCCTATCCCTCACATGCACGGTCATGCTTGCCGTCTCCCCTTGCTTTCTATGCTTCACCTCCTCCATCACACATCTCGTTTTTGTCTAGGATTCCCCTCTTTCTACCAGTGACCCAGGATAAAAACATGGAAGTCATTTTGGGATTTTACTGTGCCTTCTTTCTCAGGCAGTCACTATGTCCTGCCAATTCTCAGTTTATTCACTGCTGCACATATGTCCTTTCCTTTACATCTTCAATGACAGATTCTTGTTCAGGCCTTTATCATATTGAGTCCAGACCACTGCAATATTATCATAGCTGATTTCTTTGGCTGTGGATATTCTCCATGCCAAACCAGCCTACAGATGCCGTAATATTATTCCTAAAGCTCTACCCAATGCTGCCTTTTTAAAATTACTTTCCTAAATTTATGCTCAAACTTGAAATATAAAATATTAAAAATTTGTTATACATAAACTATTCTGAGGTTTCCCAGATGCCCTATGGATAACAAAAAAGATTTATTACCTCCACTTATGAAAGGAGAGATACTGAAATAATAAGGTTTGTTTCATGCTCTTCATATTTTAATTACCTCGATCTACTATACAAGTGTTTGAGTTTGCTAAAGCTGATAAAATGCAATATACTAGAAATGGGTTGGCCTTTAAAAATGGAGATTTATTAGCTTACAGTTTATAGTTTTAGGGCTGTGAAAATGCCAAATTAAGGCATCAGCAAGATGATTCTTTCTCTGAAGACCGGTTCCGGGTGATCTTGAGCTCCTCTGCCAAACAGCAAGCCACATGGCCACCTCCCAGGTTCTCACTGTTTCCAGCTCTGGCTTCATTGTCTTCCTCTCCCAGCTTCTGTGGTGTGTCCTTGTCTCTCAGCTTCACTGGGTGTCCCTCTGTGAGCGTCTCTTAATTTTACCCCTTAGTTTCTGTATGTGTTTTATCCTCTTATAAATGACTCCAGGAAAAGGATTAATATCCCCATTGAATGAGGTGGGTCACACCTTAATGGAAATAACCTAATCAAAGGGTCCCACCTATGATAGGTCTATACCCATGGGGGTGGGTAAAGGGACACGGCCAGTTCTGGGGTTCACAAAACTACCAGACCAAGTGACTGATGTCGGTGTGTCAGTGCCTGCTTTGGGGTTCCAGATGCCAAATGAGCCTTTTCCTTTCTTCAGCAAATGCTTCAGTAACCCTGCATTTTGAGCATTTCTAACTACATTAAACCCTTCTCGTGATTTGCACATAATAGGCAAGGTTATGTTTTAAGGTTTACTTAAAAAAAAAACTAGGAATTTATCCTAAGTTCATCACCTACCTGGATGTTCCCTCAGCCCCTCATCTGAGGCTCCTCCTTGTTCAGCTGTTGCCAGGGGGGTCCACTGTAGCACCCTCCAGGCCCGTGGACTGTCACCCACATTGTGGCCATTTGCTCCCTACACGGGTTAAATGCTGCTTCGATCTAAACCCGTGACTCGACCTCCCCTGCCCAGGACACGTGAACCTCCCGACCATCTGAGAGCCGTTTGAAGCGTGCCCTGCTCTGGTTTGGCTGATATACAGTAGAACTGATAACTGTAATGTGTTTTTTGGGGATTGCTTACATTTTAAGGATAACTGATGTATACTCTGTACTCTATAAATAATTATAAATATTTCTATTCTCCTCAGATGAGCATGCCCCAGTTTCAGAGATGTGAGAATTAATGCCTACCCTGAAATTAGACATGCCTTTTGGAATGTTCATGGTTTTGATATTTGTTAAGAAGCAAAGGGGTTTTCTAATTTCTTTGGGCACCTCAATAAAGATCTTAAAAAGGAAATTAATGTCTTCTTATAAAGAGACAGTCCAACAACCAAAGATAATCTCAACAGTTAAGAAAGAGGCCTATTTTAAAGGAAAGGAAATCAGCCAACTTTTATACAAAATAAACAGCCCTTACTGGTGTTACTATCATTAAAAGGTAATTGTTCAATTTGATTTTTGAAAAAAAATGGATTTATTCAAATGTAGCAGTTTACCCCACTGGAAAGAAAAGATACTATTTCAAAGTTTTATCATACCTCTTGATGTCTGTGCCAGTTTGAAAGTATAATGCACCCCAGAAAAGCCATGTTTTAGTATTGATCCAGTCTTGTGGTGGCAGCTATTTCTTTTAATCCTGATTCAATACTGTAGGTTGGAAATTTTGGTTATATTATCACCATGGAGATGTGACACACCCAATTGTGGTTATGATCTGTTGATTAGATAGAGATGTGACTACCCATTCTAGGTGGGTCCTGATTAGTTTACTGGAATCCTTTAAAAGAGGAAACATCTTGGTAAGAGTCAAAAATGACAGAGCTGACAGACAGCAGCGCTGACACAGATGCTGACACGTGGAGAACAGAGAAGTGGATGTTTGGAGATGCTTGGAGCCCAGCAAATGCCACCATGAGATTTTGGAGATTTTTTGGCTGGAGAGAGCCAAGGGAAGTCAAGAGATGAAAACCAGCCCCAGAGAAGCAAAGTGAGGAGCCCCCACAGGAACAGAGGCTGAAAGCAACAGAGCCCAGGAGCGAGGGACCAGCGGATGCCAGCCATGTGACAGCCAGCTGACAGAGGTGTTCCTGACCAATTGGCCTTCCTTGAATTACGGTATCTTTATATGGATGCCTTAGTTTGGACATTTTTATAGGCTTAGAACTGTAAACTTGTAAGTTATTAAATTCCCTTTATAAGAGCTGTCCCAATTCTGGTATAATACATCTGGCAGCTGGCAAACTAACATGATGTCTTTCCAGACCTCACTTCCAGACTGTATACCTGAGGACCAAAAAATTAACTGAATGACAGGATCTGGGTCAAGTTTTTTTTTTTTACAAAAATATGGGTAGAAAAAATTTTACCTGACAGACTCAGCATATGAACAGTCTAGCCATGTCTATAATTATTACAGTCCAGGAAAAACTGGCTGATTTTTAAAAAGTCCCTCACCTTACAATTAAACTATTTAAAGAAATATGTCATTGACACATCATTTCTGAAGCTGTAAGAAGATCAGGTGAGCTAATGGTATCTTGTAATTAAAACTGTCCTACTTCTCAATTTTCGTGGGACCTGTCGAATTCCTGTAAGTTCTCACTGTATAAAATTTTTACAAAAAGACCATGAGAGGAGACTTGACTCCTCCTCTGAGGGATCCCGTTTGTAACATTCTGGTCTCGTCAGGGATGACTGGGTTTACAGGCAGCCATAGTCCAACCCAGGTGAACTGCAGCTTCAAAAGGAAACTCACCCGTTTCACATTAAGACGATTCAGCTTTAGGAAGCCAAATGTATTCAAAGAGACACCAGTGAAAGTCAAACCTAAAGCCACAGAAAAGAGCCATGTCAGGCCCTCTTATCCACAAACACTGCTCTTAAATTTCAGGACATATTCACAGAAACGTGCTTCCCAGTGCACAGACTTAGAGTTCTCAACTTGGATCCCACAACTTGCACCCCTGTATATCAGACCCTATATCACACCAAAAGGCCTCCAGAAACAGTTTCTGGAAGCTTCCTTTCCAATACCTGCTGGATTCTAAGATGACATCAGATATTGACAGTTTTTTTTCAATGACTTTAGATGAAGATCCAGGATTAGTCAATGGACTTGCAATTGTACCTGAGGTTTGATTGTTTGCCGCTTCCTTGTTCACTTTTTTCCCTTCAGTGTTAATCCTATGAAAAGTTATGCTCTTTTCATAACTGCTTCCTTTCCCATAAAATCTTCTAAACTTCTGAATTTGTCCTTTTCAAAGAATTGTTGTGATCACCAGTCTTTCTTTCCTTCTTTTTTTAAAATATATACATACATACATACATATATATTCTCTCGGACTATTATGAGTAGTAAAGGTTCCTCATTTACTACACCGAATAGCTCTTTTATTTGTATGAATTTTGTTTCTAAAGACGTTTAGTACTGTGACTATATGGCAATGCCTCAGTTCTCAGTAACCCTTTGCCTAGACCCACCTCTGCATTACAGGAATTTTTACAGTTCATCTCCTCTCTAATCTTGAGAATTTCAACAGCCTCTGAAAACTTTGTCCATCATCCAACTGCTATTTAACAGCAGACTGTCATGCCCAAAGGATATATGTGGGGAAGAATCACAGTCTGCTGTGCAAGAAGCTACCGCAAAGACTTGCTACCCGAAGCGTGAGCTACAAAGGAGCCACAAGGGCCTCACTGGGCACGTGTTAGAAAAGCAGAACCTATGATCCAGACTTGCTAATACTGAGTTTGATGTACAGCTTCAAAACTCTCTAGAATATCTAGTTTAACCTTTACACATCTCTATGCTTTCACTGGATTCTAGAGCCCCAGAAATTAGCTGCTGTTACTAATATTTCTTAGAGCTTGAAAGGAATTCAAGGCTAGCAGAAAATAAAAGGACATGTGGCTAATTGTGCAAATTATAGCTAAATTATTTTCTCATAAAGCCAGGCAGAAATCATGCATGATTTTTTTTTAACCCTCCCAGGGATTTTGTCCTCCACAATAGACCAGTTAAGATCAGAGAGTTATTCATATCTAATCCTAGTAAATAGCACATCTGTGTCTCTTAGTGGCTGTCCTTGTATCTATTCCTTTTGAATAATGACATGTACTTCCTGTCCTTACACCAAAATGTGATCTTTTCTTTGGACAGGTAATCTAGTGTTTCCAAGTATTCAAAGCCATTTTTTCATCTGCTCACAGTTTTTTAAGAGCATAATATAGTAATTTACCAAGAATAGTCTAGTATAGTGATTTCATTGGTTTACACAAGGATTCCTGAAATAAAACGTGATCAATAACTTATTTCTGGCAGTGGCCTAACTATCAAGCAAAATAATTAAAAATTTGCTTGGGACAACAGACTTGTACACATTTGTTGGTTAAAATAGTCCTAAATAATAGAATTGCTCTAGACCATTTACTGACCAGCCCAGATATAATCTGATAATATTTAATGCATCCTGGGTAAATAAATCTAAAAAGACAAATCGATTAATGAATCAAGAAGGAAAAAATTATAATTTGGTTAACTAAAACTGACCAAACCAAATCCTTGAAACTTTGTTTTTCCTAATTAATAGAGAAATATTAAGAAAATATTAAGAAAAAACAGATGTGGCTTAACAAGATGGTGGTGTTAAATAGAAGAACTATCTCATTTACTCCATAACCAAACCCTCGAATTTGTTTTAATGAATCCATAGAAACTAAATAAAATTATTTTAATGACTTCAGCAAGCCTAATCAAGGGCAAATTTGCAGGCTGGCTTCTTTGCTAGCTGCCAGTGAATTCAATGATCTAAACAATGTAAGATGGTTCACTATTCCCAGCTGCTTTAGGAGGTTTTCTTCCTCCTGAATCTCTTTTAAATGCTGCTTTTGTTTGTTGATAATTATCTCATCACTGTCTTCTCAGGTTTGAGTAAATTTCTTGTGAGGACTTGACTAACTGAGTGTGCTGGAGATATTCTTTGACAGTAGCCATGGGCTGGGCCGTATGCACACCTTGGGAGGAAGGAGCTATGAGGAAAGAGCTGCTCTCAGGGCTCAGATACCACCACGGACCTCCCTCTTCTCTTCTTTCTCAGCAGGGTTGCTCCTTCTCAGGATCCATGGCTCAGCTGGAATGTCACCTCCTCAATGAATCTGATCTAAACCCTTCATCTAAAATAGGTACTGAGGATCAATAAAGAAACAGAAAATTTGAATATTACGATAAATGAGCTAGACTTCACATTTATAGGACATTACACCCCACAACAGCAGGATACACCTTTTTCTCAAGTGCTCATGGATCATTCTCAAACATAGACCATATGCTGGGTCACAAAGCAAGTCTCAACAAATTTAAAAAGATTGAAATCATACACAACACTTTCTCAGATCATAAAGGAATGAAGTTGGAAATCAATAATAGGCAGAGTGCCAGAAAATTCACAAATACGTGGAGGCTCAGCAACACACTCTTACACAACCAGTGGGTCAAGGAAGAAATTATAAGAGAAATCAGTAAATATCTCGAGGCGAATGAAAATGAAAACACAACATACCAAAACTTATGGGACGCAGCAAAGGCAGTGCTAAGAGGGAAATTTATTGCTCTAAATGCTATATCAGAAAAGAAGAAAAGGCAAAAATTCGGGAATTAACTGTCCACTTGGAAGAACTGGAAAAAGAACAGCAAACTAACCCCAAAGCATGCAAAAGGAAAGAAATAACAAAGATTAGAGCAGAAATAAATGAAATTGAGAACATGAAAACAATTGATAAAATCAATAAAACCAGAAGTTGGTTCTATGAGAAAATCAATAAGATTGATGAGCCCTTAGCAAAATTGACAAAAAGTAGAAGAGAGAGGATGCAAATAAATAAGATCAGAAATGGAAGAGGAGACATAACCACTGACTCCACAGAAATAAAGAAGGTAATAACAGGATACTATGAACAACTTTATGCTAATAAATACAACAATTTAGATGAAATGGACAATTTCCTAGAAAGGCATGAACAACCAACTTGGCTCAAGATGAAATAGATGAC
Source organism: Tamandua tetradactyla (assembly GCF_023851605.1). Classification (NCBI taxonomy): domain Eukaryota; kingdom Metazoa; phylum Chordata; class Mammalia; order Pilosa; family Myrmecophagidae; genus Tamandua; species Tamandua tetradactyla. The sequence continues at coordinate 306,885 of NC_135340.1, read as the reverse complement.
CTCAACAAACCAATCACAAGTAAAGAAATTGAATCAGTCATTCAAAAGCTTCCCAAAAAGAAAAGTCCAGGACCAGATGGCTTCACATGCGAATTCTACCAAACATTTCAGAAAGAATTAGTACCAACTCTCCTCAAACTCTTCAAAAAAATTGAAGTGGAAGGAAAGCTACCTAATTCATTCTATGAAGCCAGCATCACCCTCATACCAAAACCAGGCAAAGATATTACAAAAAAAGAAAACTATAGACCAATCTCTCTAATGAATATAGATGCAAATATCCTCAACAAAATTCTAGCAAATCGAATCCAGCAACACATTAAAAGAATTATACATCATGACCAAGTAGGATTCATCCCAGGTATGCAAGGATGGTTCAAGATAAGAAAATCAATTAATATAATACACCATATCAACAAATCAAAGCAGAAAAATCACATGATCATCTCAATTGATGCAGAGAAGGCATTTGACAAGATTCAACATCCTTTCCTGTTGAAAACACTTCAAAGGATAGGAATGCAAGGGAACTTCCTTAAAATGATAAAGGGAATATATGAAAAACCCACAGCTAATATCATCCTCAATGGGGAAAAACTGAAAACTTTCCCCCTAAGATCAGGAATAAGACAAGGATGTCCACTATCACCACTGTTATTCAACATCGTGTTGGATGTTCTAGCCAGAGCAATTAGACAAGAAAAAAAAATACAAGGCATCAAAATTGGAAAGGAAGAAGTAAAACTATCACTGTTTGCAGATGATATAATACTGTATGTCAAAAACCCTGAAAAATCCACAGCAAAACTACGAGAGCTAATAAATGAGTACAGCAAAGTGGCAGGTTACAAGATCAACATTCAAAAATCTGTAGTGTTTCTATACATTAGTAATGCACAATCTGAGGGGGAAATCAAGAAACGAATTCCATTTACAATTGCAACTAAAAGAATAAAATACTTAGGAATAAATTTAACTAAAGAGACAAAAGACCTATACAAAGAAAACTACAAGAAACTGTTAAAAGAAATCACAGAAGACCTAAATAGATGGACGGGCATACCATGTTCATGGATTGGAAGACTAAATATAGTTAAGATGTCAATTCTACCTAAATTGATTTACAGATTCAATGCAATACCAATCAAAATCCCAACAACTTATTTTTCAGAAATAGAAAAACCAATAAGCAAATTTATCTGGAAGGGTAGGGTGCTCCGAATTGCTAAAAGTATCTTGAGGAAAAAAACCGAAGCTGGAGGTCTCACGCTGCCTGACTTTAAGGCATATTATGAAGCCACAGTGGTCTAAACAGCATGGTACTGGCATAAAGATAGATATATTGACCAATGGAATCAAATAGAGTGCTCAGATATAGACCCTCTCATCTATAGACATTTGATCTTTGATAAGGCAGTCAAGCCAACTCATTTGGGATGGAACAGTCTCTTCAATAAATGGTACCTAGAGAATTGGATATCCATATGCAAAAGAATGAAAGAGGACCTGTATCTCACACCGTATACAAAAGTTAACTCAAAATGGATCAAAAATCTAAACATTAGGTCTAAGACCATAAAACAGTTAGAGGAAAATGTAGGGAGATATCTTATAAATCTTATAATTGGAGGCAGTTTTATGGACCTTTACACCTAAAGCAAGAGCACTGAAGAAAGAAAGAAATAAATGGGAGCTCCTCAAAATTAAACACTTTTGTGCATCAAAGAACTTCATCAAGAAAGTAGAAAGACAGCCTACACAATGGGAGACAATATTTGGAAATGACATATCAGATAAAGGTCTAGTATCCAGAATTTATAAAGAGATTGTTCATCTCAACAACGAAAAGACAGCCAACCCAATTACAAAATGGGAAAAAGACTTAAACAGACACCTACCAGAAGAAGAAATACGGATGGCCAAGAGGCACATGAAGAGATGCTCAGTGTCCCTGGCCATTAGAGAAATGCAAATCAAAACCACAATGAGAGATCATCTCACACCCACCAGAATGGCCATCATCAACAAAACAGAAAATGACAAGTGCTGGAGAGGATGCGGAGAAAGAGGCACACTTATTCACTGTTGGTGGGAATGTCAAATGGTGCAACCACTGTGGAAGGCAGTTTGGTGGTTCCTCAAAAAGCTGAATATAGAATTGCCATATGACCCAGCAATACCATTGCTGGGTATCTACTCAGAGGACTTAAGGGCAAAGACACAAACGGACATTTGCACACCAATATTTATAGCAGCATTATTTACAATTGCAAAGAGATGGAAACAGCCAAAATGTCCATCAACAGAGGAGTGGCTAAACAAACTGTGGTATATACATATGATGGAATATTATGCAGTTTTAAGACAGAATAAACTTTTGAAGTATGTAACAACATGGATGGACCTTGAGAACATTATGCTGAGTGAGACTAGCCAAAAACTAAAGGACAAATACTGTATGTTCTCACTGATATGAACTGACATTCATGAATAGACTTGGAATATGTCGTTGGTAACAGAGACCATCAGGAGATAGAAATAGGGTAAGATAGTGGGTAATTGGAGCTGAAGGGATACAGACTGTGCAACAGGACTGGATACAAAAACTCAGAAATGGACAGCACAATACTACCTAACTGTAATGTAATTATGTTAAAACACTGAGTGAAGCTGCAAGTGAGAATGATAGAGGGAGGAGGGCTGGGGACATAAATGAAATCAGAAAGAAAGATAGATGTTAAAGATAGAGATGGTATTATCTAGGAATGCCTAGAGTGTATAATAATAGTGAAATGTACAGTGTACAAATTTTAAAAATGTTTTTGCATGAGGAAGAACAAAGGAATGTCATTATTGCAGGGTGCTGAAAATAGATGATAACTAATACTTTAAAATTTCACCTTATGTGTGAGACTAAAGCAAAAAAATGTTTATTTGTTACAAAATTTAGATTTTGACTAGAGCATTTCCTAATATAACTCATGTAGATAGTTTGATTGAATGTCATAAGTACTTGGAATCTCAGGTAGGACATGAGATTTTGTTGGTTTGTCCAGAGTGATGCCCCAATGAATCCCAGAGTGACAATGAATCCCAGAGTGATTTGATCAGTGACTGGAAAAGTATTTGCAAGCCCCCTTCGGGGAATGGTGAGAGCGGGGAGAAATTCAACTTCCCCAAGTTGCATTCTTGATATCCTCACAAGCAGTGGGAACAACCAAAGCTATAGGCTGAGCCCCCAGTCTTGGGGTTTGTTCATATGAAACTTAACCCCACAAAGTATAGGTCAAGTCTACTTAAAATTTAGGCCTAAGAGTCACCCCCAAGAGAGCCTTTTTTGTTGCTCAGATGTGGCCTCTCTCTCCAGCCAACATGACAGTCTCAGCACCCTCGCCCTCTCTGCGTGGGACATGACTCCCAGGGGTGTGGACCTTCCTGGCAACGTGGGACAGAGTTCCTGGAATGAGCTGAGACTCAGCATCAAGGGACTGAGAAAAACCCTAGAATGAGATGAGAATTAACATCAAGGGATTGAGAGAACCTTCTCGACCAAAGGGGGAAGAGTGAAATGAGACTAAGTGTCAATGGCTGAGAGATTCCAAACAGAGTCGAGAGGTTATCCTGGAGGTTATTCTTAGGCATTAAGTAGATGTCACCTTGTTGTTCAAGATGTAGCAGAGAGGATGGAGGGAACTGCCTGAAAATGTAGAGCTGTGTTCCAGTAGCCATGTTTCTTGATGATGATTGAACAACGATATAGCTTTCACAATGAGACTCTGTGAATGTGAAAACCTTGTGTCTGATGCTTCTTTTAGCTACTATATCAACAGAAGAGTAGAACATATGGAATAAAAATAAATAATAGGCATAAGAAATGTTAAAATAAATTTAGTTTGAAATGCTAGTGGTAAATGAAAGCGAGGGGTAAGGGGTATGGTATGTATAATCTTTTTTTCTCTATTATCGTTTTATTTCTTTTTCTGTTGTCTTTTTATTTTTTTTTCTAAATCGATGCAAATGTTCTAAGAAATGATGAATATGCACCTATGTGATGATATTAAGAATTACTGATTGTATATGTAGAATGCAATGATATCTTAATGTTTTTTGTTAATTTTTTAATTAATAAAAAAATAGTTAAAAAAAATAAAACAGATACCTCATCTAAAATACCTTTCTCCTGTACATATTGCCAGCCCAATCATTTCTACTAAACTACTTGTTCCCCCTTAATAGCACTCTTTACTCTGTAATTAGTTCTGTGTGTGGGGGGGCTGCATGTGAGTGTGAGCTTGTGCGTGTTCAGGTCTCTCCCCCATTAGAAATGTACACTCCGTTTGAAGAGGAACTTTAGCTTGTGGGTCTCTACCCTCTCAGTGCTAGCACAGTGCCCCGCACACAATAGATGCTGTTAGGTTCTCCAGAGAAAGAGAACCGACAGGACAGATCTGCAAATATGAGACTCATAAAGCTGTCTCATGTAACCGCGGGAATGGAAGAGCCCCCCAAATCCGCAGGGCAGGCTGATGAAGGGTCTTAACGAAATCCCACAGGAGAGGCTCAGGCTGAAGAAACAGTGAAAAGTCTCGCTTCTGCCTTAAAAGTTTTCAGCTGGTTGGGTCATCTCATTTGCAGGAGATGTGGCCTTAGTGAAGCGCGGATGAATCAGTCACAGCTGCAATCAACTGGTGACGATTGAATACACCGGCCTTTGGATTCATCAACCAGCCATGCGCTACCCCTACAGCCACTGTCAGGCCACTGTTCGCCTGGCCAGGCAACTGGGCGCCACCACCTAGCCAAGGGGACACCAGCACTGACCATCACAGATGCGCAATGCCAATTCTTTGAATGAGTCAGTCCCTCCTTTGTATGCTGAGGCCGAGGAAGGTGTGTTCTCAGCACTTGGAAGGGGACCCCGGCAGGCGCCTGGGGGTGGCGGGTGAGCAGCTGCGGCTGTGGGGCAAAGCCACGCAGGGGGAGCAGCGGGTGGAACCTGGGGCCCGAAACCAGGAGCTCAGAGCCGCATACCGTCCTCATTGGTGCTTCAGGAACCTGCACCAGGCCGCAGCCACAAGTGTGCGTCCCGGGCCTTCCTCCACCTGCTTGAGCGAGACGGGCGCCTTGCATTCAGCACCCAGTAAGGTAAGGGTGTGTGTGCAGTAGGGCCGCAGCTGTCCTGAGGCAGTGGGTTACACTTACACTGGGTTATCCTTAGATTGTGTTTTCTGCTTTGATTAAGTATACTCAACTTCCATTACTCAATTGTAAACTTCTCAAGGGCAGGCACTCAGTTTGTATGATGGGTTTTAAATTTAATTTCATTTTTTTTAACTTTTTTAAAATTGCAAAATATAACATATATACAAAAAAGCAATAAATTTCCAAGTACATTTAAACAGATTTTAAAGTTTGGTATGGGTTACGGTTCCACAATTTTCTGTTCTTTTCTTCTACCTGTTTCAAGACACTGGAGACCAACAGAAATATCAGTACAATGATTCAGGAGTCACACTCATTTGTTAAATCCTATCTTCTCTGTTATATTCCTCATTCTCTTTAAGTAACATATATACATAAAAGCAATACACTTCAAAGCACATGACAACAATTAGTTGTAGAAGAGATTTCAGAGTTTGGTATGGGTTACAATTCCACAATTTTAGATTTTTATTTCTAGTTGCTCTAAGGTACTGGAGGCTAAAAGAAATATCAGTATAATGATTCAGCAATCATACTCATTTGTTAAACCCTACCTTCTCTGTATAACTCCACCATCACCTTTGATCTTTCTCCCACTCTTTAGGGTATTTGGGCTATGACCATTCTAACTTTTTCATGTTGGAAGGGGCTGTTTCTGTTGATAGTATAGGTTAGGGGGATGGAACTAGTTGATGTTCTGGAAGGGCTGGCCACTCTGCACTTCAAGACTTATCTGGTCCAGGAACCCATCTGGAGGTTATAGGTTTTGGAGAGTTACTCTAGTGCTTGGAACCTGTGTAGAATCTTATATATTGCCCTAGGTATTCTTTAGGATTGGCAGGAATGATTTTGGTTGGGGTTCTGCAAGTTATGATACTAGCAAAGTCTAACTGAAGCTTGCATAAGAGTGACCTCCAGAGTAGCCTCTCGACTCTATTTGAACTCTCTCAGCCACTAATACCTTATTTGTTACACTTCTTTTCTCCCTTTTGGTCAGGATGGCATTGTTGACTCCACAGTGTCAGAGCTAGGCTCATCCCTGGGAGTCATCTCCCATTCTGCCAGGGAGAATTTCACCCCTAGATGTCCTGTCCCATGTAGGAGGAGGGCAATGATTTTACTTTCAGAGTTCGGTTTAGAGAGAGTGAGGCCACATCTGGGCAACAAAAGAAGAATTCCAGAAGTAACTCTTAGCTACACCTACAGGTAGGCTAAGCTTCTCCACTACCTACATAAGCTTCACAAGAGCAAGGCTCAAGATCAAGGGCTTGGCCTATTGATTTGGGTGTCCCCAAAGTTTGGCAGTATCTGGGGTTTCCCCAGTAGTAACATTTAATAGTTCCATAGTTTCTCACCCATCTCTCAAGGGACTTTGCCAATGCTTTTGATTATTGCTTAATATAATCTGGGATATATCCAGGCATTACATTAAGTATGCAGGATTAAAGGCCCTCATTCTTATTCTGGGCTCCCTGTGTTTGAACTGTTTAAATAATCTATCCAGACAGGTTGAGTTAGATTATGTGCTACAGAAAATTTAGGTTCTGGACATAGTAAAAGTTCCTTCCTTCAGTCTCAAAGAATAGGTGAAAGTTCCAAAATATGTGCAATGTCTTCCTTACCTGTATTCTGAATTCTGAATTCCCTGCATCCTGACCCAATCAGTTTCATTCTTATCTCTAAATACCAAGTTATACATATATAAAACAGCCGTTCAAAATCCAGGAATAGCAAATATCACTCCAGGCTAAATGTGACTGCTATAAGAGCTTACACTCTAGGCCCCAGTTTTCTTATAAGTATTTCTAAATGAGATCATACAGTATTTGCTCTTTTGTTTCTGGCTCATTTTACCTCACCACCTGTCCCACATCGTTGCATGCCTCACAACTTTATTCATTTTTGTAGCAGCACCAGGTTCGATCATATGTTATGTCATTGTTCACCAATCTACTTCTCAGTCAATGCATCTTTCAGCCACTTCTATCTACAGGGCCTCATACGTAATGCCCAAAGTCAACAGTCCATCAACACTCTCAGTTTTAGATAATTTCATTGTTCCCAAGAAAATATAGCCAATAAACACACCCTCATCAAGTAGAAAATCCTAGCCTCTCCCTATCTCTTGTCCCTCCCCCCATTCTTTGCCCTGGTATTGCTGCAATACTGTTGATGTTTTCCTGTTTTAAACACAGCCCAGAGCATTCAGTATCATTTTCCCCCCATGCTCCAAATGCATGAGGGTTTTTATTTGGCTGATGATAGTGGGAAAATAGCCCCAAGAGAGCATGTTAATCCAGGGAAATGAAGAAAATTAAAAGCAGTTAAGATCTTCCAAATTTATCCTGTGTTCTACTCAGAAAGCCCCTGAAAATATTTTTTGAATGTTAATTGGAACTCTATTTATAATCATCAAAAAAGCTGGAAGTCACCCATATCTTTCAACTGGTGAATGGACTAATAAATGATGGTACATTTATACAGTGGAATATTCTCTGCAATAAAAGCAAAGGAATGCTTTAAGAATTTCTTCTTTTGACCCACTGGTTGTTTAGGAGTATGTGAAAGTTCTTGTGCTTTGGCGGTTATTGATTTCCAGCTTCACTCCATTGTTATCAGAGAAAGTGCTTTGAATAATTTCAATGTTTTTAAATATACAAAGGGCTGTGTTGTGTTCCAGCATACGATCTGTCGTGGAGAATGTTTTGTGAGCTCTAGAGAATGATGGTGTTGGGGTGCAATGACCTATATATGTCTGTTAGGTCTAATTCATTTATCAAGTTAACTTCTATATTTCCTTGTTGATCTTCTGTCTGGTTGTTCTATCTATAGAGGAGAGTGGTGTACTGAAGTCTCCTACTATTATTGTTGAAACATCTACTGCTCCCTTCAGTTTTGCCAGTGTCTGTCTCATGTACTTTGGAGCTCCTTGATTGGGAGCATAAACATTTATGATTGTTATTTCTTCTTGGTGAATTGTCCCTTTTATTAATATATAGTGTTCTTCTTTGTTTCTTATGATGTCTTTACATTTAAAGTCTATTTTGTCGATACTAGTATAGCTACTCCTGCTTTTTTTTGGTTACAGCTTGCATGGAACATCTTTTTCCATCCTTTCACTTTCAACCTATTTGTATCCTTATGTCTAAGATGAGTCTTTTGTAGGAAGTATATAGCTGGGTTATATTTCTTAATCCATTCTGCCAATGTGTATCTTTTAATTGATTAAGTTTAATCCATTAACATTCAAAGTTATTGCTGTAAAGGTATTTCTTTAAAAAAAAATTAAGAAATCTTCACACCCAAACTATACATGGTGTGCAATCGATGGCTCACAATATCATCACATAGTTTTGTATTCATTACCAGGATCATTTTTTTTTAGAACATTTGCATCACTCCAGGGAAGGAAATAAGAAGAAAAAACTCATACATACCATATACCTTGCCCCTTCCTTTCATTGACCACTAGTGTTTCCATCTACCCAATTTATTTTACCCTTTGTCCCCATTATTCATTTATTTATTTTAATCCATTTTTTTTACTCATCTGTCTATACCTTAACTATAAGGAGTACCAGACACAAGGTTTTCACAGTCACACAGTCACACTGTAAATGTTATATCATTATACAATCATCTTCAAGAAACAAGGCTACTGGAACACAGCCCAACAGTTTCAGGTACTTCCCTTCAGCCACTCCAATACACTAAAAAGGGATATCTATATAATGCATAAGAATAACCTCCAGGATAACCTCTTGAGTCTATGTGAAATCTCTCAGCTACTGACACTTTATTTTGTCTCATTTCTCTCCTCCCCCTTTTGGTCAAGAAGATTTTCTCAATCCCTTGATGCTGGGTCCTGGCTTATCCCAGGCTTTCTACCCCATGTGGCCAGGGAGATTTGCACCCCGGGGAGTCATGTCCCATGTAGGGGGAGGGCAGTGAGTTCACCTCCCGAGTTGGCTTAGAGAGAGAGGCCACATCTGAACAACAAAAGAGGTTCTCAGGGGGGTGACTTTTAGGTCTAATTTTAAGTAGGCTTAGCCTATCCTTTACAGGAATAAGTTTCATAGGGACAAACCCGATCAAGGGCTCTGCTTATTGATTTGGTTGTCCCCATTGCTTGTGAGAATTAAGGCATTTCTTGAATTCATCATCTTACTCTTTGGATTTTATTTGTCAGATCTGTATTTTCTTTTCCCTCTTTCTCTTTTTATCCTTTAAATTACCCTTAGCGGTACTATTCAATTCTGTACCCTCCTCCAAACCTCCTTCTCCTGTCTTTTTTTCAGTCAGCAGAATTCCCTTTAGTATTTCTTGTAGGGCCAGTCTCTCGTTGACAAATTTTTCAGAATTTGTTTGTCTGTGAAAATTTTCATCTCTCCCTCAGTTTTGAAGGACAGTTTGGCTGGGTACAGAATTCTTGGCTCGAAGTCTTTCTCTTTCAGGATCTTTAATATATCATACCACTGCCTTCTAGCCTCCATGGTGCCAGCTGAGTAGTCTGAACTCAGTTTTATGTGATTTCCCTGGTATGTAGTGGTTTTTCTCTTGCTACTTCCAGGGTTTTCTGCTTCTCTTCAACATTTGACAGACTGGCTGGTACATGTCTTGGGGAAGGCCTATTTGAATGTACTCTATTTGGAGGTCACTGGCCTTCTTTGATTTGCATATCTATGTCCTTTATAAAGTTTGGGAAGTTTTCCCCCAATGTATCCTAGCCCTTTACTCTTCTCTTCTCCTTCTGGACACCAGCGATTCTTCTATCTATGTGATTTGTTTTGTCCATCATTGAGATCTTATTCAAAATTTTCCATCTTTTTTGCCATTTGCTCTGTGTGTTCTAAATCAGTTGCCCTGTCCTCTAGTTCACTTATTCTTTCACCTGCCTCTTCAAATTTGCTGTTGTGTGTCTCTAGTATATTTTTTATTTTATCCATTAATCTCTGTGATATCTGCTATTTTTCTATTTATTCTTTCAAATTCCTCTCTATGGTCTTCTAGTGTCTTCTTGATCTCCTTTACATCATTAGCTATCCCATTTATTTTATTTAGTAAAGTTATATGAACTTCTTTGATTAGTTGTTCCAAAGTCTCCTCCAGTGTTTTAATTTGGTCGTGGGGCTGTGCTCCATCAGTCTGCACCATGCTGTGCCCAGTGACTTTCTGTTGCCTTTGAGGCATGTGAATATGTGGATAGAGGGATGGGGCGCAGTGCGGATGCACAAGGGCTGGTGCGCAGGCTGGGTGTGGGTGGGGGCGTGCACTGCGGGGGCTGTGGGTATCCGGCGTGGGGTACAGGGCACAGAGGTCGGGGCACAGGGAGGGCAGGTGAATTTGTACAGGGGGAGGATGAGTGAGTGTGTGGGCGCAGGGGTTCAGGTGTGGGGGATGTGGCGGCCGGGGTTCAGGTGTGGGGGGTGCGGAGGCGTCGCGAGCGGGCGCATGAGGGTGGTGAGTGGGGACGCAGCTTGGCTCCTCTCCCGCCCCGCCCCCTGGGCGCTCCGGCCCTGCCTCTGGCCGTCTGCCCGGGTCTTGGGGCCTGGGGGTCTCCGTCTGCAGCTTTCCTGCGACGCAGGTCACCCTGCGTCGAGTGGGAGACGCCCCCCGGCCCTCCCCCTGGCGACGTTCCCCCCCCCGCCCCGCCCCCGTTCTCCCCCTGGCGCCGTGTCCCTGCCCGCCCCGCCCCCGTCCTCCCCCTGGCGCCGTGTCCCTGCCCGCCCCCTGGCTCAGTCCCGCACCCCCCAGGCCTCCCCCTGGCGCCGCCCCCAGTCGGCTTCCCGTTGGGTCCCGAGCCGACTCTCCTGTGCATGGTCTTGTAAAACTTGAGCATCAGTTTTAAACTGTGGGATGTTAGGAACTGTGGCAGCAGAAGGAGGGAGACTGAGTCAATATAACTGCGCATCGAGTGTGATCTGGGGTGGAGTCTGCTGGTTTATCTTTCAGAGTAGCTAATAAGGAGCTTCTCTTTTCACTTACTGTTTGGACAGTGGTCCAGGGATAATCTGACCAAGAAGTCATGGGTCAAAACCTGATTTAACTTTCGGCTTCTTGGGGGAGCCTGAATCCAACATTTAACTTCTTTGCATTGTATTTCCTCATCTGTTGAGCAGGGATCATATTTTCTGTCTCACAGAGCTATTACAAGGGTTAACAGGAGACTGTATAATATGCAACGTTGTGCAATATGCATTTATAATGTAAACTATTCCATATTAAAAGAGTGAGCGTCCCTCAGTCATTGAATGCCTTTTAAGCAGTGTTTAGTTTGCGGACTGTTAGCAAACGTTGAGAAAACCAGATGCTTCTCCATGGTGTCAAGTTAGATAGCTAACAAGATCATTGCTTTACTCTTTGAAAAGCAAAGCGTTCTCTGCATAAATTATTCCTGAGAGGGAAGCCATTATTTCAACCCAGAAATGTTCAGCTTCAATTTCTACAGGATTTCCAAAAGTAGAAGAGAAACTGGCTTGCTGGGATCATTGAAAATTGCATCTGACTCAGGCCAATAGTTCACATGTTTGCTTTCAACTCCTGGCTCAGAGCAGACTTAACTGCTGCCGTTTCTTAAAGGTCGCATCACTCACTGTCAAGCTCTGTCTCTTACTAATGCAGATGACACAGCACCATACAGGAAACTTTTTTTTTTAATGGATTAGGCTAAAAAATTGCTAGGTTAATTAATAAACATCAGAAACATTTTGTAAATAAGGTATATGCATAAGATGTAAGACAAGATAAGAACTCAACAAGTTTCAAATATTTCCTGTTGTTTTTCTCTTTCCATGTTATTACCACAATCCCATCAGTAAAGAAGTCCAATTTGGTGTTTGATTAAAAAACAATCTAAGAGAAAGAATTTCATTTCCTGTTTAAGTGAAGTATAGGGAAGCCACTTCAAAAGACTTGGAGTCTTTTCATCTCAGGATAGTGGCAGAATTAGAGAGCTAGGAGTTTCAGGTGGATATTTAGGTGGCAGATACCTCGAAGGTTTTTTTACTTTGTTTTTAAAGATTTTGTGGAGATGGATAGTCAAGGATCACTCTGAGTGGTCTAGTCTAATGGTTGCGTTCTGCACATCAAAAAGAGCTTCTTGCTACCTTGTGAGCTCTGTTTTGCTACAAGTTCATGGAAAACAAGTATGTAGCATAATCCCTCAATTACAACACTCCTATATAAAGAAATATGTAAAATGTGTACAGCATCTTTGTGAGAATAAATGAGGAAAGACCTCTCTTCCGGGTGGATACGTATTGTGACAAGCAGCTAATGCTTCAGTGTGAGGGAAACAGTGCTGTCTTCCTGATGAATTCAGCCTGGGTCAGTCAGAGACAGAGTTTGGCAAGTCCTTATTGGCCTCCTTGACTGCAACCCTTTGTGCAGGGCAGAAGCCACACAAGGGTACGAGACAACCCTTCAGTAGGCGAGGACCCTCATTAATAGCATCTCACAACCATGTGTGCTTTACAGCTTAATCATCTCGTTTAATTCCTTCAGTAATCATTTGGGGAGAAATGATCTCTGTTTCTTAGAAAAGGAAATTTGGAAAGCAGGCCTAGGAGGTCAAAGTGCTTGGCTAGTAAGTGGCAAGGCCAGATGTGAAGACCAAGGCTTCGGCTTCACGTCCAGTTCTTGTCCCACAGTGTCAAAGTGCTCCTCCTTCATTTCCCGGTTTAAACACAGCTGCTCCTTTGTCATTTTTCATGCATCTATTTCTTACTTATAATCATCTTCTTAGGGCCTTCAGCCCCATTATAAAATTTTTTTTAGAACATAGGACTCCAGAATCCAGACGCCATCATATGGAACCACTCGGTTGTATCAACTCTCAAAATGAGTCAACAGGGCTTTCTTGAGTATTTTGTGAGGGGAGCAAAAGAACCAGCAAGTTCCATCCCTGCTCTTGAGTGAAGTGTTGTTCTCCTAACTGCTAGGACTTGCTGGTGTTTGCTTCTCTGCAGTTGGTGGAATTACTAATTAACGTCGCAATTTGAGAGCGTCCATCAGAACGTAATGCTGTGCTTTCCAGTGTACTTTCCTAGGCTGCTTAAGCAAATACCATGCAGTGGTTCAGCTTAAACAGTGGGAATTTATTTGCTCATGGTTTTGAGACCTGGAAAATGTCCAAATCGAGGCATCTTCAAGGTGATGTTTTTTTTTCCCCAAAGACCAGCTACCAGCAATTCGGTTCCTCTGGCACACGGCATATGGCTGAGTCTGCTAGTCTCTCCCTTCTCTTCCTGGTTTAGTCGACTTCAGTTTCTTGTTTCTTGGCTTTCTCTCTCTCTCCCTCTGTCTGAATTTCATTCATGCAGTAATAGGATTAAGTCCTGATCTAACTGGAACACATCTTAGCTGAAGTTACCTCATCGAAAGGTCTTACTCACAGTAGGCTTATGCCCACAGGAATGGATTATATTTAAGAACATATTTTTCTGGATATGTAGTTCAAACCACCCTACTCACTCTCAGACTTTCCTCATTTTGTACCTGTAGCATTTCGTTTCAGTTTCCAAGTGCCTTCTTCAGCTTAATCATCAAGTTCACTTTTCATTCTTTTTCTGACATCCCATGAACAACATTCTGCGTGCTCTTCCTGATTTATCAGCACTACAGATTTAACCAAGACAAGCTCAATACCTGATTTCAAGTTCCATGTGGGAATCTCCCCTATCTTCTACGACAGACAGAACTCCATGGGGAGAGTGTTAAACTGGTGCAAGGCTTTGTCTCCAAATGCACTAGAGCATGGGTCAGCAAACTTCTTTGGTCAAGAGACAGAGAATAAATATTTTAGGTTTTGCGGGCTATACAGTTTCTGTCCCAACGACTCAACCCTGCCTTGGTAGCACAAAAACAGCCATAGACGATATGTAAATGGATAGGCATGGCTGTGTTCCAGTACAGTTGTAGTATGGACACTGAAATTTGAATTTCTTATAATTTTCATGTAATAATATATTTGTTTTCCTGTTGATTTTTTTCCTCTTAAAAATCCAAAAACCATCCTTAAATTACAGGCTGTACAAAGCAGGCAGTGGGCTGGATTTGGCTAAATTTGCTAACCTTAACACAGAGAAAAATACTCATGTTAATAATTCATGAGTTAGCAAACTATAACTTCCACTTTCCCCACTCTCAGTTTCCTAGGAAGTGAATCAAAGCATGGAATCCTAAAGCCCAGAGATGGAAACTAATAAAAACACCTCTGATGAAATAAATTTTAAATTCAATCTAAAAAGGAGCTCCCTTCATATACGACTTCAGATAGCTGTAACTAAGTATGCTCATTTATTGAGATGAGGTTTCCTATTTTCCTATTTCCTTTTTCCCTTTATACTTGGGCTTCATGAAATGTTCATAGAAAAAAATATATGAAAAGGGTTTTGATTCCACATTAATAATAAACAGCTACAGTCAGGGAGCACTTGCCGCCTCCCCTGTTTCCTTGGCTTGGACTCTCTTTGGCCATGTTCACTTCTCTTGCCTTGGTGGTTTTAATTCAGTCCCACAGTCAGGTTTTTGGTTCTCAGTTTCTAGTTTGGTTTCATTCCTCAGAGTTGAATAAATGAGTTGTATTCAGGACAGTGGGTTCTGAATAAATTCTTTTTCAAAAGGAATTTTATGGTGGTAGGATGAATTGGGAAAGCTAAAGAGGCAGCCCTGATAGGGAACAGAGAAATCACCTGTGGCATCCCATACTTCAGGCTTTATTAAGACTTTGGATCTGGAAATGGAAAATGTGTATCCTGCAGAGTTGACTGTTTGGAGCTTTGTTGGCCGTGAGTCTGGACCATAGGTTGTTTGAGCCTCCCTAGGTTTTGCAGGGCTGACTCTGGTGGCCCTTTCCTCAGTGTCTCGGTACCTGGATCTTCCTCCCAAGGAGGGTTCTGGGTTTCAGCCCCCAACGCTTGCCTCCTCCTCCATCGTCATGGCTGTCCTTTTGAGTTAGGGATTTCCTGTCCTTTGCGTTCTGCTCTTTTCAAAGCTAAAGTTGCATGAGAAGAATGCAAACTAAAACTGGGAGGTACCATGTTTCTATATCAAATCAGTAATGAATGTATAAATAAACAAATATACATAAATAAATGAATATAGATATATATATAATAGTTTATACTGGGGTGGGCTGCAGTGGCTCACTGGCAGAGTTCTCGCCTGCTATGCCGGAGACCTGGGTTTGATTCCTGGTGCCTGCCCATGCAAAAAAAAAATAATAATAATATAAGTAAATGAAATAGTATATGCTATTTAGTCTGCCATGAAACACTCATACAGTGCAGGTGGTGTGTAAATTAGAACGCTGTAGCCTCATTGGGATATAGTTTGTCAACATACACAAAAGCCTTAAAACTCTTTGTATCGTTCAATTGCATACGCCATGTCTTGAACTGTATCCTAAAAGAAGGATCCTAATGAAGAATAAAGCTTTCAGCACAGAGATAGTCATGACTAAATTATGGTATAAAAAAGATAACCTAAATGTCCAAACATGAGGAAAAGACTCAGTTACCTATTTTGCATATACTCAATGAGTGGATTATGTATTACATAATGAAAGATGAAAAGGGCTGTATACAAAATTGCATGTACAGTGTGATCCTCACCATTAGAAAGGATATTTGCATAGAAAAACTGGAAGAAAATATTGCAAATCATAGTGACTTTCCCCTTTATGTTTTTATACACTTGATGTGTTTTATTGTTAGATACCCTGGTATAATCTGTGGAAAATAAATGAGAAAGTTTGTGATATATTGTTTAGAGAAAATAGCTTATCATAAAATTGCATCAAATAAAAACAGCCAGATTTGGATAATGGCAAATTGGCAGATGCATGTCCCATCTAAGGGTGGGAGCCCCGTATCAGTTCCCCCACCCCATTTGGGAATGCAGGTTCAAAATTTCAAGAAAAGTCTTAAATCTGGACTTAATGTGAAATGACTTATTTTTCACCTGTTAAAATGTAACAAATTAAAAATATACATGTGGACCAAATAAATAGTTTTGGTCTCAAGGCTGCCGGTATGCATGTTGTGCTCTGTGATGAATGAAGACAGGCACGCACACAGAAATAGACGGAAGGAAGAACCCGACCAAAATGGTGAGAGTGGCTGTGGCCCCATGACGGATCGCTGGGTAATTCCTGTTATTTTCCATGCTTCCATGTATTTTAAATTTCATAAGCAAGGATACTTTTCTTTTTGTATGCTGTATGGCGGGGTCACATTTCGTTATTTTTCCATGTGAGTATCCCATTATTGCAGTGTCATGTTGAATTTTTTGTTTGTTTGTTTGTTTTTGGGGATGTGCATGGACCAGGAATTGAGCCCGGGTCTCCTGCATGGCAGGCGAGAATTCTCCCACTGAGCTCTCCCTCCACCCTGTACCACCCTCTTGCACGGATACTTTTATAATGGAAACATTGAAGCCGTTATTTATAATCAAAGTACAGACATATTCAGTCTTTTTAACATACTCATTAGGATCGAGAGATTCTTTCATATTTCTCTCCATATATTATAGCTATTAAATTAAGTGTCTTAAAGGCAGACGTCCCACAAAGAGAATGAAGGGTAGACAGCAGCAGCAGTCACACAGTGATGTAAGACTTAAAGATACCAGCCTGCGAGCATGACAAGAATGTCAAGTGGACAAGACAGGAGGAGGTTATTTCAGTGGAGCTGCCTAGTCGCTCTGTCACACCCTCGTCCCCTTGCCCTCTGCCTACTGGAATCCAATCACAAGAAGGAAGTTTACTGAGCCTGCTTTAACACAGGAGAGTCAGGAGAGGGAGGGAAGTAGCTAAGCTTGTGAGAATTTATGATAATTGTAGGAAGCATTGATGGCTTGGAATCATCTGATGTGGAATTATTTTAATTACTTTGAAAGTTAAGCTGTTTTCCCAGAGATTTTTTTCTTTTTTCCCTTTTTTTTTAAGTAACAAAAAATCCTATACGAGTCTACTCAAGACAGAGCTGCAGATGTAGGAGGAAAAAAAGTGTAAAGGAAGTTAAAGCTGCTCTTCTACAAGTTCCGGTGCCATTGAGGGCTGTTTTCGGATCCTTCCTGATTTCCTTCTTTGCTCAAAGGGACAGCTCACGTTTCTCTTTGTGCTCGGGGGTGACATACCCTGTGTGTGGCAGGAGTCATGTTTTCATCTGTCCTTTTGCTTCTCCTTGCGGATGCGCTCCATGTCCACGCTTGCTCTAAGAGTTCCTTCCTGGGCATCATTAGCCGGTTCCTGGTGAAGTGGGCTTCTGCAGAGTCAAGGGGCAGGGACACGTATAACGTTAAACCTTCTGCCAAGACCACTTAATGTTCCCTGGATTTTCCCCTGAAAGGTAACTGTGTTTGTCCCAGGGATGAGGTACAGGTTCAACAGCGGGTTCTCTGAGGAAAGGAACCTTGATTAGTAGCATTTGGAGATTTTTATGGTTTAAATATTCTCACCTTAGCTGATTTGATTTCAAGCTACCAACCTGATGTCACTGAATGCAGAGCTGTCAAGAGCTGTGCACCATCAACTCTCCCCACAGGTGAGAGGGGGTCCAGGGAGCCACAGGTCATGGGTTCCGCCACGTAATGGTCGAGCCAGAAGGTGCTGCTTTCCTGTAGGTCGCTCACCCTGGGAGAAGTTCCTGCTGTGGACAAGTCCAGTTTCATTCTCTACTGCCATTTTTTACCTCCTTTGCTTAGACAAAAAGCACAGTTTTACTCTTAGGGATTTTTTTTAAAGCTTATCAGGTTATTTAACCATTTTCTCTTAAAATATTTTGCTATTATATCTCTTTCCCTGTACTTTATATTTGTCATTTTACTGATGTAGTAGAGGGCAGGTCTAGCACAGCCTGCCACATTTCCCAAGACTCACAAACACATCCTGTGCCCAGGACCAGATGTGCCAGCCAGGTGGGATAAAACACAATCTCTAGCACATAAGGGGCCTGCTGGTATGTCCCCTCCCCCATTTCCCGGACATGTGTGAACATTCCCTGGGATAGCTGATGCTGGTGGGCATGTTTATGTCACCCAGCACGCACCGGTGGCCTGTCCCTGGCGGGAGGGGGCGGAATTTCTCCACAGTGGCACCCAAAATCAAGAGGGGTGCTCCGAAGAGAACATCTCCTGCATCGGCCACAGATCGAGACCCACTGGCCACAGGAGCCAGTGCCAACGTGTAAAGCTGACCTTGCTCTGCCTCTGTTCTATGGGAGTGAAACGGCTTTTCATCAGAACCTGCAGGAGCTGTGCTTTGGCTGACCACCCCGACACCTGGATGGGACTGAGCTGACATCTCAGCATGTCTCTCCTTCTCACAAAATGATTCTGTGTCCTTGGCGTCACTACTTTTAGATGGGTACGATGGAATTGGACTCACCCATTTCCCAAAAAGGTAGATAGCACATGCCCAGGTCTTCGGTAAGAGGTACTCTTAATTCATCTCGAACATGTGAGGGTCAAAAATAAAATACATTTTATTGTTGAATTTTTGTTACGAAAGTAAAACATACTCTATGTAGACTATTAGGAAATATGATTAAGGATATGAAAGAAGAAACCCAAAACACATGTAAAATGAAATAAATTAAAAATCACCGATAATTCTAACAACGAGGTATAACCACTATAAATAATTGGCGTATATCCTTCTAGATATATGCATACTTTGGTTCTTGTTCACAAAATGCATTCATATTGTGCATTCTGTTTGGTAATTCTCTCCTTTCCAATAAGCACATTTTACTGTATTAGTTTTAATGGTTTTGGAGTGCATATTCCATTATATTGATGTACCTTAAATTATTTAGTCAATTCCCTATATTTGGGCATTTAGGTTATTTCTTATATTTTGCATCCTTGTGCATATATTTTTATATATTTGTGTGATTATTCCTTGAGGTTAAATTCCCCAAAGTGCAACTTCTTGATAAAAGAGCAACCACATATTCCAGACTTTCTAGTGAATTGCCAAATTGAAGCTAGAGATCAGAGGATTGGGAAAAAGGGTAGTGAGCTGTACCTGGAAGAAATTTAACTGAAGTGGCAAAAGTACTATTATAGGGAGTAGGAACAGTGAAGTGATGTGCAGCTAAAAGTATAGCTGAAGGGGCTGGGCGGGGCTGGGGTGGGTGAAAGGAAGTATGACCTTTACCCAGAAATGGATTTTGGTGAAAGATGGAAGCATGCTAAAGTAGGAACCAGAAAGGTGATGCTGTATTGGGGAGTAACTGTCAGACATCTTGAATGTTTGAGCTTTAGGACCAAGCTCAAACATTCTCCTGAGCTTGTCTCCTGAGCTCAGAATAGGAATATGCAGTTGCATTAGTCAGCTTCTGCTGCACACTACCATTTCAGACAACCCCTAGGTCTCAGTGGATAGGAATAACAAGTCTTTATTTCAACTGTTGGTCTATAGGTCACCAGCAGAGGCTCTTCAGGCATTCATGCATATTGGATATAGGATGCAGGGGTCTTCTCCACATGTTTTCTTCCAGGACCTGGGCTGGAGGACCACCAGCTATTACAGCATTGACTTCTAATGGTACAGACTTGCCAAGCTCCCTGAATCCTCTGTTAGGAGCTGTCACTTGGTCTCCTCTGTCTACATAACATCTTCCAAAGCAAATCATATGACCAAGCCCAATGTCAGAAGGGTGGCGAAGTAGACTCTACTCAAACAGAAAGGGAGTGAAGAGAGGCAATATTTGCCGGGCAATATTCAATCAACCACAGCAATTTTTCAAGGCACTGCACATTTAATGAGGGTGTAGCATAAGAGAATTTCTCCTGAAAGTTTTCCTGAACAGAGAAAGAGAAGAGTGGATGAGAAAAGTGTGGAAACAACAAAATGAGCAGCTAACTGTATAATCTGTAAGAGGAAATCCCTCACACAAGCTCTCGAGGCCCTCTGAAGTGGTCTGAAAAAGAAAGTGGTTTGAAAGTATTGTCCTATGGCAGAGTGGATCCTGATTTTGAGGGGCTTGCAATTTGTATGATTTGGGGGCTCGCTTCAAGAAAAGATGCAAATTACAAATATAAAAGCCGATTTTAAAGTATTTATGTGCTGGTTTGAAATGATGTGTATCCCCTAGAAAAGCCATGTTTTAATCAAAATCCCATTTCATAGAGGCAGAATAATCCCTATTCAATACTGTATATTTGAAGCTGTAATCAGATCATCTCCCTGGAGTTGTGATTTAATTAAGAATGGTTGTTAAACTGGATTAGGTGATGACATGTCCCCACCCATTTGGGTGGGTCTTGATAAGTTTCTGGAGTACTATAAAAGAGGAAACATTTTGGAGAGTGAAGGAGATTTGGAGAGAGCAGAGAATTCTGCAGCACCATGACACAGAGAGTCCCCGAGCCAGCGGCCTTTGGAGATGAAATAGGAAAATGCCTCCCAGGGAGCTTCATGAAACCAGAAGCCAGAAGAGAAAGCTAGCAGATGACGCCGTGCTCGCCATGTGCCCTTCCAGCTGAGAGAGAAGCCCTGACTATGTTCGCCATGTGCCTTCTCACTTGAGAGAGAAACCCTGAACTTCATTGGCCTTCTTGAATCAAGATGTCTTTCCCTGGATGCCTGTGATTGGACATTTCTACAGACTTGTTTAATTGGGACATTTTCTTGGCCTTAGAACTGTAAACTAGCAACTTATTAAATTCCCTTTTTAAAAGCCATTCCGTTTCTGGTATATTGCATTCCAGCAGCTAGCAAACTAGAACAATTTATTTAGAGTGAGACAGTAAATCACAAGTTAAACATTTTGAAAAATGTTTACAAGTACCAAAAATATCCCAGAATCCAGGAAAACAAGGTATTTTAAACACCTAACTTCCTGACAGAACCCTCTAATGCTTTTCTCCATTTTTTGCTGCAAATATTTTGATAATTTATTTTTCCAAAATTTTGTAACATAATTTTCTATTGAAAGGATAGCTAGATAATTTTGTCTTTCTTCTAGCTTGGTAGGTTCTGGCTTCCTGTATTTCAAACCTTGTTTCTCTTCCACCACCCTCCTGCTTCTGGTATTGGGCACGATGGGCCATGTTTATAGTATGCTATGATTTCTGTTAAATGGGTACATTAGGAAGGAAGAGCATTCTTAGAAACAACCCAAATGTCTATCAACATATGAACAGATAAACAAAATAGAATATTATTTAACCATAATAGGAATGAAGTGTTTATTCATGGGTGACCATTATAAACATTGTGCTGAGCAAAAGAAGCCAGACCCAACAGGCCACGTGTTGTATTTCATTTTTATGAAATATCCTGAGTGGCAAATCCATACAGACAGAAAGTATATTGGGAGGGGATTAGGAGATAGGAGCCAGGGAAGGAAAGATCAAGGAATGATAGCTAATAGGCTCTTTTTTTGAGTGATGAAAATACTCTACTTACATAGTGGTATGATTGCACAACCTTGTGAATTTATTAAAAACCACTATATTGTATATTTAAAATGCTGAATTTCATGGTATGTGAATTACATCTCAATTTTTTTAGAAAAGAGCATTCTTGGAAGCCATTCCTATATTCAAACAAACAGCTAGAAATAACCTAACTCTACCCAGAAGCACCTCCAAACTGTGTGTGTGAATCTATATATATATGTTTTACTTATCTAGGCTGCTTAGAGCATATAACATGAAATGGGGTGGCTTAAACAGTGGAAATTTATTAGCTTACTGTTTCAGGTCAGGAAAACATCCAGATCAAGGCCTCATCAAGGTGATTCTTCCTTCCCCAAATCGGCTCTCAGTGGTCCTGGGTTCATCTGCCGGGTAAGGCACAAGCTGTGTCTGCCTGTCTCTCCCTTTTCTTCCTGAGAGTCATTGATTTCAGAGTCTTACTTGTGTGGTTTTTTCTGTCTGTATTCATTAGATTTGGGAGGGACTCTGGTAGAGGATCATCACGAGGAAACCCATCCTGAATGAGTGTGCCACTCCTTCATTGAAGCAACCTCATCAAAAGATCCTACTTACACTGGCTTTATACCCACAGGAATGGATTAGATTTAAGAATATGTTTTTCTGGGGTACATACAGCTTAAAGCCACCACAATATATCACACTAAACTTAAACTAAATGTAACCTCAGTTTAACTACCCTTTAGCCAGATCCCAAAATACCCTTGGCCATTTGGTGCTGCATGGTATGGAGGCAAGAAAATGGGAGACACCCAGTGGGGAAAGAGACGTTGCTCTTATTTCACAATAAGACATCTTACCAAAACCTATGACCAGGTGAGCACGCAGGCAGGGCCCTGGAAGGCTCTGAAGCTTAAGCTCCATGGTTAACCCTTTCCTGCATAGTCACCCCTCCATCACACCTGTGTAAGTCTAAATTTCAAATTTTAGGAAATGGTTAAGTGGTCCTGACTCTTTTTTGTACAGCTTCTTGAAAGGAAGTGATCTTGAAAGTAATTATAATCCTGTTTAAAATGTATCTGAATAGAGTGAAACCCTTCTAAAAAAAAAACCTTCACCATTTCCTTGCTCAGAGTCTTTGCAATGATCTCCCTTCTCCATGAAAGGGGGGGGGGGGGGTGGCCTGTTCCCAGTGGATTAAGGCCCAAACCTCACCACCAAGGCCGAGAGGAAGCCAGAACCCTTCATTCTCCACATGGGCGCCTTCATCCCTCAGGTTGACCCTCTCCCCCATGGAAGCTCTTTTTCCCCAGCTGTAGCCCTAAACTTGTTCACCTCACTGGCTCTTTCTCAACGCTTCCTTGTCCTCAGCTGGATGGAATTTAGGTGTCCATAAATTCCCATTTCCTGGAATAAGACATTCTGCTATGACTCATCCCAGAGGGGACAGGCCTGGCAGAGGATGGAGCTTGAAATCCAGTCATTCTGGAATTAAATAATTCTAAATCCAAAAGAAAAACAGAGGTACTTCTCTGATATCCAGTAATTTTTATTGACCCTTTTCCCAATGACCAAAAAATAGTCTTTTGGATGCAAACTTCTAACTTCCCACTCAGGCATTACCAAGAAATTGGCTTTATGAAGATATGAATTTATGAAGATAAATTGCCCCTCCCTCCTAACCAAACTTTATGCCTTCTTATTTCACTTACAACAAAGATGAAGGAATAGGAATTAATTCCAATAACCATCAGTGGGTTGGCTTTTCTTTTTACTTTTCCCTTTTTTATTAGAGTAGTTATAGGTTTACAGAAAAATCACGCGGAAAATACAGATGTCTCATATACACCACCTACTATTAACATTTGCATTAGTATGGTATATTTGTTACAATTGATAAAAGAATATTATTATAGTTGCATTAACTATAGCCCATGGTTTACATTACAGTTCACAGTTGTGTTATGTAGTCCTATAGCTTTTTTTTTTTATTATTAATTAACGGAAAAAAATAAATTAACCCAACATTTAGAAATCATACCATTCTACATATGCAATCAGTAATTTTTAACATCATCACATAGATGCATGATCATCATTTCTTAGTACATTTGCATCGGTTTAGAAGAACTAGCAACACAACAGAAAAAGATATAGAATGTTAATATAGAGAAAAAAAATAAAAGTAATAATAATAGTAAAAAAACAAAAACAAAAACAAAACAAAACAAAACAAAAACCTATAGCTCAGATGCAGCTTCATTCAGTGTTTTAACATGATTACTTTACAATTAGGTATTATTGTGCTGTCCATTTTTGAGTTTTTGTATCTAGTCCTGTTGCACAGTCTGTATCCCTTCAGCTCCAATTACCCATTATCTAACCCTGTTTCTAACTCCTGCTGGACTCTATTACCAATGACATATTCCAAGTTTATTCTCGAATGTCGGTTCACATCAGTGGGACCATACAGTATTTGTCTTTTAGTTTTTGGCTAGACTCACTCAGCATAATGTTCTCTAGGTCCATCCATGTTATTACATGCTTCATAAGTTTATCCTGTCTTAAAGCTGCATAATATTCCATCGTATGTATATACCACAGTTTGTTAAGCCACTCCTCTGTTGATGGACATTTTGGCTGTTTCCATCTCTTTGCAATTGTAAATAACACTGCTATAAACATTGGTATGCAAATGTCCGTTTGTGTCTTTGCCCTTAAGTCCTTTGAGTAGATTCCCAGCAATGGTATTGCTGGGTCGTATGGCAATTCTATATTCAGTTTTTTGAGGAACCCAAACTGCCTTCCACAGTGGTTGCACCATTTGACATTCCCACCAACAGTGGATAAGTGTGCCTCTTTCTCTGCATCCTCTCCAGCACTTGTCATTTTCTGTTTTGTTGATAATGGCCATTCTGGTGGGTGTGAGATGATCTCTCATTGTGGTTTTGATTTGCATTTCTCTAATGGCCAGGGACATTGAGCATCTCTTCATGTGCCTTTTGGCCATTTGTATTTCCTCTTCTGATAGGTGTCTGTTCAAGTCTTTTTCCCACTTTGTAATTGGGTTGGCTGTGTTTTTGTTGTTGAGTTGAACAATCTCTATAAATTCTGGATACTAGACCTTGATCTGATATGTCATTTCCAAATATTGTCTCCCATTGTGTAGGCTGTCTTTCTACTTTCTTGATGAAGTTCTTTGATGCACAAAAGTGTTTAATTTTGAGGAGTTCCCATTTATTTATTTCCTTCTTCAGTGCTCTTGCTTTAGGTTTAAGGTCCATAAAACTGCCTCCAATTGTAAGTTTCATAAGGTATCTCCCTACATTTTCCTCTAACTGTTTTATGATCTTAGACCTAATGTTTAGATCTTTGATCCATTTTGAGTTAACTTTTGTATAGGGTGTGAGATATGGGTCTTCTTTCATTCTTTTGCATATGGATATCCAGTTCTCTAGGCACCATTTATTGAAGAGACTGTTCTGTCCCAGGTGAGTTGGCTTGACTGCCTTATCAAAGATCAAATGTCCATAGATGAGAGGGTCTATATCTGAGCACTCTATTCGATTCCATTGGTTGATATATCTATCTTTATGCCAATACCATGCTGTTTTGACCACTGTGGCTTCATAATATGCCTTAAAGTCAGGCAGTGCAAGACCTCCCGCTTCATTTTTTTTCCTCAAGATGTTTTTAGCAATTCGGGGCACCCTGCCCTTCCAGATAAATTTGCTTATCGGTTTTTCTATTTCTGAAAAATAAGTTGTTGGGATTTTGATTGGTATTGCATTGAATCTGTAAATCAATTTAGGTAGGATTGACATCTTAACTATCTTTAGTCTTCCAATCCATGAACACGGTATGCCCTTCCATCTATTTAGGTCTTCTGTGATTTCTTTTAACAGTTTTTTGTAGTTTTCTTTATATATGTTTTTTTGTCTCTTTACATTTATTCCTAGGTATTTCATTCTTTTAGTTGCAATTGTAAATGGGATTCGTTTCTTGATTTCCCCCTCCGCTTGTTCATTACTAGTGTATAGAAATGCTACAGATTTTTGAATGTTGATCTTGTAACCTGCTACTTTGCTGTACTCATTTATTAGCTCTAGTAGTTTTGTTGTGGATTTTTCCGGGTTTTCGACGTATAGTATCATATCGTCTGCAAACAGTGATAGTTTTACTTCTTCCTTTCCAATTTTGATGCCTTGTATTTTTTTTTCTTGTCTAATTGCTCTGGCTAGAACCTCCAACACAATGTTGAATAATAGTGGTGATAATGGACATCCTTGTCTTGTTCCTGATCTTAGGGGGAAAGTTTTCAATTTTTCCCCATTGAGGATGATATTAGCTGTGGGTTTTTCATATATTCCCTTTATCATTTTAAGGAAGTTCCCTTGTATTCCTATCTTTTGAAGTGTTTTCAACAGGAAAGGATGTTGAATCTTGTCAAATGTCTTCTCTGCATCAAATGAGATGATCATGTGATTTTTCTGCTTTGATTTGTTGATATGGTGTATTACATTAATTGATTTTCTGCTTTGATTTTTCTTATGCAAGGATGAACCATCCTTGCATACCTGGGATGAATCCTACTTGGTCATGATGAATAATTCTTTTAATGTGTTGTTGGATACGATTTGCTAGAATTTTATTGAGGATTTTTGCATCTATATTCATTAGAGAGAATGGTCTGTAGTTTTCTTTTTTTGTAATATCTTTGCCTGGTTTTGGTATGAGGGTGATGTTGGCGTCATAGAATGAATTAGGTAGTTTTCCCTCCACATTGATTTTTTTGAAGAGTTTGAGGAGAGTTGGTACTAATTCTTTCTGGAATGTTTGATAGAATTCACATGTGAAGCCGTCTGGTCCTGGGCTTTTCTTTTTAGGAAGCTTTTGAATGACTAATTCAATTTCTTTACTTGTGATTGGTTTGTTGAGGTCATCTATGTCTTCTTGAGTCAAAGTTGGTTGTTCATGTCTTTCCAGGAACCCGTCCATTTCATCTAAATTGTTGTATTTATTAGCGTTAAGTTGTTCATAGTATCCTGTTATTACCTCCTTTATTTCTGTGAGGTCAGTAGTTATGTCTCCTCTTCCATTTCTGATCTTATTTATTTGCATCCTCTTTCCTTTCTTCTTCTTTTTGTCAATCTTGATAAGGGCCCATCAATCTTATTGATTTTCTCATAGAACCAACTTCTGGTCTTATTGATTTTCTCTATTGTTTTCATGTTTTCAATTTCATTTATTTCTGCTCTGATCTTTGTTATTTCTTTCCTTTTGCTTGCTTTGGGATTAGTTTGCTGTTCTTTCTCCAGTTCGTCCAAGTGGACAGTTAATTCCTGAATTTTTGCCTTTTCTTCTTTTCTGATATAGGCATTTAGGGCTATAAATTTCCCTCTTAGCACTGCCTTTGCTGCGTCCCATAAGTTTTGATATGTTGTGTTTTCATTTTCATTCGCCTCGAGGTATTTGCTAATTTCTCTTGTAATTTCTTCTTTGACCCACTCGTTGTTTAAGAGTGTGTTGTTGAGCCTCCATGTATTTGTGAATTTTCTGGCACTCGGCCTATTATTGATTTCCAACTTCATTCCTTTATGATCCGAGAAAGTGTTGTGTATGATTTCAATCTTTTTAAATTTGTTAAGACTTGCTTTGTGACCCAGCATATGGTCTATCTTTGAGAATGATCCATGAGCACTTGAGTAAAATGTGTATCCTGCTGTTGTGGGATGTAATGTCCTATAAATGTCTGTTAAGTCTAACTCATTTATAGTAATATTCAGATTCTCTATTTCTTTATTGATCCTCTGTCTAGATGTTCTGTCCATTGATGAGAGTGGTGAATTGAAGTCTCCAACTATTATGGTATATGAGTCTATTTCCCTTTTCAGTGTTTGCAGTGTATTCCTCACGTATTTTGGGGCATTCTGGTTCGGTGCGTAAATATCTATGATTGTTATGTCTTCTTGTTTAATTGTTCCTTTTATTAGTAGATAGTGTCCTTCTTTGTCTCTTTTAACTGTTTTACATTTGAAGTCTAATTTGTTGGATATTAGTATAGCTACTCCTGCTCTTTTCTGGTTGTTATTTGCATGAAATATCTTTTCCCAACCTTTCACTTTCAACCTATGTTTATCTTTGGGTCTAAGATGTGTTTCCTGTAGACAGCATATAGAAGGATCCTGTTTTTTAATCCATTCTGTCAGTCTATGTCTTTTGATTGGGGAATTCAGTCCATTAACATTTAGTGTTATTACTGTTTGGATAATATTTTCCTCTACCATTTTGCCTTTTGTATTATATATATCATATCTAATTTTCCTTCTTTCTACACTCTTCTCCATACCTCTCTCTTCTGTCTTTTCGTATCTGACTCTAGTGCTCCCTTTAGTATTTCTTGCAGAGCTGGTCTCTTGGTCACAAATTCTCTCAGTGACTTTTTGTCTGAGAATGTTTTAATTTCTCCCTCATTTTTGAAGGACAATTTTGCTGGATATAGGAGTCTTGGTTGGCAGTTTTTCTCTTTTAGTACTTTAAATATATCATCCCCCTGTCTTCTAGCTTCCATGGTTTCTGCTGAGAAATCTACACATAGTCTTATTGGGTTTCCCTTGAATGTGATGGATTGTTTTTCTCTTGCTGCTTTCAAGATCCTCTCTTTCTCTTTGACTTCTGACATTCTAACTAGTAAGTGTCTTGGAGAATGCCTATTTGGATTTAATCTCTTTGGGGTGTGCTGCACTTCTTGGATCTGTAATTTTAGGTCTTTCATAAGAGTTGGGAAATTTTCAGTGATAATTTCTTCCATTAGTTTTTCTCCTCCTTTTCCCTTCTCTTCTCCTTCTGGGACACCCACAACATGTATATTTGTGCGGTTCATATTGTCCTTGAGTTCCCTGATACCCTGTTCAAATTTTTCCATTCTTTTCCGGATAGTTTCTGTTTCTTTTTGGAATTCAGATGTTCCATCCTCCAAATCACTAATTCTATCTTCTGTCTCTTTAAATCTATCATTCTAGGTATCCATTGTTTTTTCCATCTTTTCTACTTTATCCTTCACTTCCATAAGTTCTGTGATTTGTTTTTTCAGTTTTTCTATTTCTTCTTTTTGTTCAGCCCATGTCTTCTTCATGTCCTCCCTCAATTTATCGATTTCGTTTTTGAAGAGGTTTTCCATTTCCGTTCGTATATTCAGCATTAGTTGTCTCAGCTCCTATATCTCATTTGAACTATTGGTTTGTTCCTTTGACTGGGCCATATTTTCAATCTTCTGAGCGTGGACCATTATCTTCTGCTGGCATCTGGGCATTTAGTCACATTTCCCTGGGTGTTGGACCCAACAGTTTGGAAGATTTTTCTGTGAAATCTCTGGGTTCTGTTTTTCTTATCCTGCCCAGTAGGTGGCGCTTGTGGCACACGTTTGTCTCACGTGTTTGGAAGGGATCCCCCCGGTCACCGTTCTCCGCGGCCTGGGGATTTCCGATCCAATTCTCTCAGTTGTTCCGGGGGGCCGCGCGTGGTGGGGGCGTCAGCCGCCGCAGCTTGAGGGGACCCTGTGGCTCCTTTATTAATTTCCCTATTGGTGTTTGGTTGGACCCAGTCCCTGCCACTGTCGGAAATTCCCTCCTCTCCCTGGAGGGGTGCCGGTCGCCGGCCACCGCGGCCCGTGGAACTCGCCACCGGACCAGGAAGCCGCCTGTGGGGGAGAGGCACCGGTCGCCGGCCGCTGCGGCCTGGGGAACTCGCCACTGGACCAGGAAACCGCCCGCGGGGGAAGGGTGCCGGTTGCCGGCCACCGCGGCTTGGGTAGCCCTCTGATCCGAGACTCGTAGCCGGTCCAGGAAGCCACCCGCAAAAGAGGGGCTCCGGCCACCGCAGCTTGGGAAACTTGCCTCTCCGAGACTCTCAGCCGGCCCGGGAAGGAGGGAGGGAGGAGCTCCGGCCGCCAGCTGCCGCGGCTTGGAGAAGCGCGCACCACTCGGGGATCTCACCGCAGCAGAGTCTCGCAGTCAGTCTAGCCAGTCCAGACTGGGGTACGCTGTGTGTCCATTCCCTGCCGTGGCCCCGGGAGCTGTTCTGCACTGTTTCTGTTCACCTAGTAGTTGCTCTGCAGGAGGAACTAAGACGCGCGTACCTTACTAAGCCACCATCTTGGCCCCGCCTCTAGTCCTATAGCTTTTAAAAAGTTTTTATTCTGGTAACATGTATACAACCTAACTTCCCATTTTAGCCACATTTTAATATATAATTCAGGGTTGTTAATTACATTCACAGTGTTCTGCTACTATCCAAAACTTTAGAATCAACCCAAATAGAAACTCTGTACCAATTAAGCATTAACTCCCATTCCCTCTTGCCAGCCTGGCCCCTGGAAATCTGTGTTCTAGTCTATGAACGTGCTTGTTCTAATTATTTTGTATCAGTGCTACCATACAATATTTGTCTTTTGGGGTCTGGCTTCTTTCACTCAATATGATGTCTTCAAGTTTCATCCATGTTGTAGCATGCATCCGAGCATCATTCCTTTTCAGGGCTGAATAATATTCCATTGCCTATATGTCTATACATCAATAAGATATATATATATATATATATGACATTTTCTTTATCCTCTCATCTGTTGATAGACCTTGGTTCCTTCCATCTTTTGGTAATTGTGAATAATGCCACTATGAATATCAGTGGGCATATATCTGTTTGAGTCCCTGCTTTCAGATTTTGGGGTTATACATAGAAGTAGAATTGTTGGTTGATATGGTAATTCTACACTTAATTTTTTGAAAAATCATCAAATTGTCTTCCACTGTGGTTGAACCATTTTACATTCACACAAACAATGAACAGATGTTCCTACTTCTCCACATCATCTCCAATACTTGCTACTTTCTGTTTTTTAAATAGCAGGCACTCCAGTGGTTGTGAAATAGTATCTTGTGTGATTTTTTTTAGCATGGGCAGGCACCAGGAAATGAACCCATGTCTCTAGCATGGCAGGCAAGAATTCTGCCACTGAGCCACTGTGGCCCACCCTATTATCCTAATAGCTAATGATGTTGAGCATCTTTTCATGTGCTTTTTAGCCATTTGTATATCTTCTTTGTAGAAATGTATAGTCAAGTCTCTTGCTCATTTTTAAATTGGGTTGTTTGTCTTTTTATCATTGAGTTGTAGGATTTCTTTATACATTCTGGATATTGAAACCTTACTGGATATGTGGTTTCCAGATATTTTCTCCCATTCTGTAGGTTGTCTTTTTACCTTCATAATAAAGTCCTTTGATGCATGAAAGTTTTTAATTCTAATGAGGTCCTACTTATTTATTTTTTTCTTTTATTGCTTATGCTTTTGCTCTATGGTCTAAGTAACCATTTCCTAACAAAAGTTATTGAAGATGCTTTCCTATGTTTTCTTATAGGAGTTTTACGGCTCCAGTTCTTATATTTAGGTCATTGATCCATTTTCAGTTGATTTTTGCATATGGTGTGAGGAAGGGATCCAACTTTCTTTTATAGATGGAAATCCAGTTTCCCCAGCACCATCTGTTGAAAATTCTGTCCTTTCCCAATTGAATGGACTTCGCAGCCTTGCCCAAAATCAGTTGGTCATAGATGTGAAGGTTTATCTCTGAATTCAGTTTGATTCCCTTGCTCTATATGTCTATCCTTGTGCCAGTACCATCCTGTTTTGATTGTTGTGGCTTTGTAATAAGTTTTTAAATCATGAATTGTTGTCCTTCTAACTGTTTTTATTTTTCAAGATGGCTTTGACTGTTTGGGGTCCCTTAAGAGAGTCGGCTTTTGAGATACCTGGCTAGTCTAACCAGAACCAATACTCATTCCAAATTGGTTGAACAAGTACAGGCTGTACTTTCCTCCAAATTCCTGCAAATAGTTGTGCTTAAAAACTAGATTATGAATTTGATTTAAAATAACTTAAAGCATTCAGATTGAGGAGATTGAATTGAAAAGAAAATCTGTAGTCCACATGCATATGAGGCTGCTAAGAAAGGTAGGGTTAGACTAAAGGGATTTTACCTGGAAGCTGAATAAACATAGAGCAGACAGGGAGCTGGGACAACAGACAGAATATAGATACCCCAGCAATAGCAGCCAGGAAGCAATGATGGGGTGTCTGCTCCAGACCAGATCAAGTCAGGGACAGGACAGCAGGTGGCTGATGACCTTATAAGAAAGGTGAGTTATCAACATCCAAACACCAGGCATGAAGGTACCATGCCAGATGACACATCCTGTCCTTCCTCTTTCTGAAAGCAGACCAAAGCGAAACTCACAATGGTGCAAGTCACTCTTTTCCTCTTTCCCCAACCAGGCCATGCAAATACATGCAGCAGGGGACTCGAACAGGAAATCTCAGCCACAAAAATGCTCCCACAATAAAAAAAAGTGAAGTATTCAAACATATCAACCTCAGTGAACAGAGACAATGAACTAAAGAAGTGTAAAGACTTATATATGATCAAAGAAATTTAGAAAAGCAATCAGAACAACAACTAAAAACTAGAGCCTGGTCTCTTCATTTTCAGGCCACTGTTCTGTCCTCTTCTGCACATTGCAAGTAAGTCCCATACAAATCCAAATCCACTTTTTTCCTCCCTTTACATTTTACAGTGGGATCCTCACTAGCCACCCATTGCTTATTCTAGAAACTTGGGAGTCATCTGAACTCTTCCTCTTCCCTGGCCCACACAATGAATTACTCATGAAAGTCAATTAGAATTGCTAATTTTGTCTAAAATTTCTCCATCTCTCCTCTCTATCAGGTCACCATCATTTTCGAGCTCTTATAACAGCTTTTGAACTCTTCTTCCTTTCCTCCAAGTTCCACTCCCTCATCCTCATATCAGTTCTCTGTGCTTTAGCCAGCATGATCTTTCTAAAATGTAAAATCTGATCGTGTCAATCCCACTGCTTCAAAACTTTGAAAATTTTCCCTTAAATATAGCTCACACTTCTTAAAATGGTCTAAAGAGTCTACGGGATCTAGCTCCTGCCTTTTCTCCCAGTCTTATCTCTTAATACTTCATAACCACTCCACCCAGCCCCTTT
Organism: Tamandua tetradactyla; assembly: GCF_023851605.1. Classification (NCBI taxonomy): domain Eukaryota; kingdom Metazoa; phylum Chordata; class Mammalia; order Pilosa; family Myrmecophagidae; genus Tamandua; species Tamandua tetradactyla. The sequence continues at coordinate 274,228 of NC_135340.1, read as the reverse complement.
ATTCCATGACCAACCCTTAGGAGACATATTTCACTTGTTCCTTCTCTTCTCTGTCTTCCCTTTTCGGAAGACCGTCCTCCTGGTGTTTACTCTGGGAAGGCTTCCTTGGCCTCTTCTGTACTCCTCTGACACGAAGTACCTCATTCTGCCCCTATGCCTCTGACCATGGGCTTTCTTGCTTCTGCCTCCACTAGCTTATCAGCTCCAGAGAGCAGAGACCACCGTGTTATCTGTTTTATCCTCCTGTGGGGCGCTGGTTGCACAACAACAGCTTTTGGAACAGATGAGCAGTCTGATGCCTTTATCTGTACTTTTGCAGTACACTGTGTATAAGTTTAGAACCCAAGAGAAATGTGCCCAGATTCTTCTCTTACAGAATGTATTGGCAGGCTGTTCTAAGACCTACCATGGCTTGCAGATCATCCATTTATTCAGAAAAGTCCTTCGGCAAACACTGTGGAAGGCCCATGGCTCACTATGTTTCAGGCAGCATCCATACGTGGGGCATGGTGGAAATTATGCAGCCAACAGACTCTTCTTTCCCAAGAGCAACTGGCCATTCTGCTGGCAATCGCTGATGAGTCACTGGTAGAAGACGCAGTGTTCCATGACCACACCTCTGGTTCTGTTATTTTACTTTTGATTTTAAACTTTCTATCATGGAAGATTTCAGACATATACAAAAGTAGAGAGAATAAGGTAATGAATCCCTACATACCTAATTCATCAACATCTAGTCAGTCTTGTCTCATTTATACCTCCTAAAGGCTTCCCACTGCCCTGTGGATTACTTTAAAGCAAAACCTTATCTCCAGTCATTCCATGCATTAATCTCTTCTGAAGGAGGTAAGCCTTCACATGGACTCAGGAGAATAGGTAGGTTACCCATGGATAGGTGGAAAGGAGGCAGTGTGTACCGTAAAAGGGGATGAGAACACAAGGAAAGGTTTGGGCAGGAAATGTGATTGTACATAGAACCGGAGGAAACTGTCCTGGATGGAGAGAAGGGCAGACAGCTTGGATAGAACTCATGCAGACTTCCCCATGCCAGCCTAAGAAATGTGCGTTCTTGCAGAGAAGGTTTAATTAGATATTCACAGGAGATTTTGTGCACCACATGAGCCAAGCAGTATTCAAGTGAGAACCGCCTGGGGTGGTAGAGAGCCCAGGAGACCCAAGGAGAAAAGGAATAGAGGGAAGATAGGAGAAGGGGCACATTAGAATTCAGATCAACAAGGGCCCTGACCACCATGGTGATATGGGCATGGAGAAGTGGGGTGGACATGAGAAGCACCCTAGCTTCTCAAAGGTGCTTCTCAAAGGCTGAGGGGCAGCATTTGTTGCCTGGCTAAAGAGACAAGTTAAGGAGAGAAGACAAGATGACTGCAAGGTTCCAGTCTGAATGGCTTGGAGATTTGGAAGTATCATTCAAAAAGTCAAAGAAACAGTGAGGAGTAATCTCTATAGAGAGAAAGGGAGGTTATAAGTTTTGTTTTGTATGCAATGGTGGGATTGCCCAACATAAAAATCTAACAATCAATTGGAGGTGCAGGACTGGAACTTGGGTGGTTATTAGGGACATAGGTGATTAATTAGTGATATAGAAGGGTTTAAATGTATCCACCTATAATTGGTAATTGAGGTCATATATGCAAGAGGGATGAGAAGGAACAAGGGGGAGAAAAGGGGAGAAGGGGAAAGGAAAAGGGGGAAAGGGAAAGAAGAAGAGAGGAGAGAAAAGGAGAGAAGGAAAAGAGAAAGGAAGAGAAAAAATGCACGTCAGGTAGAATAAGATCCATGGCTGAGGCCGAGGAGAAGATAAAAGTACCAGGATAGCAGAATAATTTCAATAGTCAAAGGAAGAGCTCCTTTCTAAAAGGAGAAACATTGGTCATCAGTGAGACTCCGGTCCTTGGCAAAGCCCAGTGGATGTGCATGAGGTCACGTCCTGTACGTTCCCACTCACACAAGGCCACATTCAGTCTGTTGACCTTGAGGGCAGAGCACAAGGCTTGTTTGTTTCCTCTCAGCCTTTGCCTCTGCAGAGAAGGAGAAGTCTGTACTCAGAGAGTTTGAATTTTTGAATCAGGCTAGTTGTGAGCTGGGTAGTGAAGTGGGTTAGTTTTCAGGAATTGAAAATTCACTTTTGCTTAGAGTCACCGTAGGATGCAGATAGGAGGTAATGGCCTTAGGGGGAGCTGAGCCCCCAGCCTGGGGCCATGGGTGAAGGACCAGTGCAGCCCGGGAGGAACAAGCCGTGCTGCAGCCTGTAATGTGATTCTCACAGAGCTTATTTATGCAGTGCGGGTGCCTCCTGTAGTGACTTCAGGGAAAGTAAATCTAATACATGACCGTGTAACACAAGCCAAAACCCTATCCGTCATATTAGTCATGAGGAAATCTCACCAGGTGGTGATGTCATTACAAATACAGAGGCATCGGAGATGATCCTAGAAAAAGTCAGAAAAATTGGAATTTGTCTGTGTTTTTTTTTTTTTTTTTACCAAGCTTATATTGAAGAGTGGCTTTGATTCTAGGAAATTGGTAGTGTTAATAGAAATGGATCTTACAGAGAGATTGGATAATTAGTCAGGTCTTTTCCCTTTAAATTTTCTGGAAAGATCGAATTTCCTCTTGTTTTTTATTCTGTTTATCAAATATATTTTTCCTAATGATTTTTTTGGGGGGGCACAGGGAGTGCATAGACTGGGAATCAAACCCGGGTCTCCTGCATGGCAGGTGAGAATTCTACCACTGAACCTCCTGTGCACTCCCCCTTAATGATTTTTGACTATGCTTATTTGGAGATAATTTTTATTTTCACTAAGAATCTCTTTTTCTTTATTTTTGAAAACCTTTCATGAGAAAAAATTTACAACTTAGAAGTAGAAAAATAGTGAACAATGAACTCATATGTACCTATTCCCCAGTTTTAACAATTATCAAGGTTTCCCATTCTTTGTTTCAATCTACTCGCCTTCATCTTCCACATCCTTCCTTTATTTTCTGGAATATTTTAAAGCAATTCCAGACATCGTATCAATTCACCTGTAGATACTTTACAATGCATCTTTTACTAATAAAAACTTTTTTAAAAATTATAGCTAGCATGCCATTATGACAGACAATACGATTTTAAATAATTCCTTTATATAATTGAATACCTACTCTATATTTAATTCCCTTCATTGTCTCAAAAATGAGTGTTATAGTAGATTTGTTCAAATCAGGAACCAAATGAGATACAGTGTTGCATTTAGCTATATCCCTTAAGAATCTTTTATTTTCTAAAAGTTTATTCCACTTTTAATGGGCCCGAGATTGATCAGTGAGTTAGATGATAGACATTTCCTCTTTTCTCATACTGTTTCCATCAACCCTAAGCCTCATAGCCTTAACAGACACGGACAATTGTTACCTTAGCCTGCAATTTCATTTTGGGGTTGCAAAGTGATGATTTTCTAATTCCATCATTCCTTCTGTGTTTACTGATTGGAATTATTCTACAGAGGACTTTGTCTCATCGACTATTTAATTACTCTGAATGAAACATTGTACATACAGGAAAGGCAGGAATTTTTATTGGGATTATGTTGAATTTGTAAATCTCTTTGAGTAGAATTGACAATTTAACTATTTAGTCTTCAATCCATGAACATGGGATGTCCTTCCATTTATTTAGGTCTCCTTTGATTCTGTTTTTAGCAAAGTTTTGTATTTTTGCATGTACTAATCTTTTACGTCCTTGGATGATTTAATCCAAGATATTTGATTCTTTGTGTGCTATTGAAAAGGGAATTCTTTTCTTGATTTACTCTTTATACTCTTCATTATGAGGGCAAAGAAAAACTACTGATTTTTGAGTGATGATCTTATACTCTGCCACTTTGCTGAACTCATTTTTTTTTAGCTTTGTTGTGGGCTTTTCAGGATTTTCTGTATATAGGATCATGTCATCTGCAAATAGGAAAAGTTTTACTTTGTCCTTTCCAATTTGAATGCCTTGTATTCCTTTTCCTTGCCTAACTGCTATGACATGAATGTCCAGTACAATGTTGAAATACAGTGGTGACAGTGGGCATCCTTGTCTTATTCCTGATTTTAGAGGAAAAGCTTCCAGTCTTTCACCATGAGGTATGATGTTAGCTGCGGATTTTTCATATATGCCCTGTATCACACTGAGGAAGCTTTCTTCTGTTCCTATTCAAAGCGTTTTTATCATGAAAGGATGCCGGATTTTGTCAAGTGGCTTTGTGTGTATGCGCACGCGCACGTGTGTGTGTGTGTGTGTGTGTGTGCATGTGTGTGTATCAATTGATATGATCATGTGTTTTTTTTCTGCCTTCATTCTGTAAACGTGGTGTATTAAATTCATTGATTTTCTTATGTTGAACCACCCTTGCATACCTGGGATAAATCCCACTTGGTTATGATGAATAATTCTTTTAATGTGTTGTTGAATTCTATTTGCTAGTATTTTGTTAAGGATTTGTTCTCATGTCCTTTTGATGTGACCCCAATTGTTCTGAAAGGGCTACTTGTTTTTCTTTGGCACAGAAAGGTGTATCCAGGGCTCATGTTGTAATTTCCTGCCCAGAGACCTGGAATCAGGCATGTATTCTAGAGTTTCCTGGCTCTCTTAAGGAGAGTGGTATTTAGAAACCACAATTTGGGTGCTTATTACTACTGAGTTGTAATTGAGAACTTTCCAAGGGACACAGCAACGAAATATGTATTATTCATTTACTTTATTGAATAAAAGGAAGAAAAAGAATTCATGAAGCTATTTCCTAATCAAAGTTGAGATTACAGAATATTTGCTTTTCTTTGATTTTATAATCATTTCAGTGGCCCTACATCTCTTAGTAATCTGGGTGTTTTTGCATCTCTTACATTTGAATGGATAGCCAAAGTTCACCAGAGATTTACAACAGCCTCTAAAGTGAAAATAGAAATAATAAAGGGGATGAAAGAAAGCATCAATGTGAAAGAAACTATAATTAATTTCCTTAGAGATATAAAAGATTTTCTTCCTCCATGGAGGAACAGCAAAGAATCTTAACCTACATTGAAAAGTTTTACTGTTATTTCGAAGCTATTATACATTGTTGTAAGCCAGAGCTAATAAGTATTAACACGATATTATATGAAACAAGTTTTTCACATAGAGGAAGCAAGATACAAACATGAAATTAAATGAGTTAAGTCAAAACCCTATAATCATAAATTTGAATTGGTAATATCAATAGGAACGCAGTTTTTCTTTTTTAAAACAATATATTTTCTAACTTTGTTTATGCTGAAAAGACAACAGACAATGGCAATCTAGTAGCAAAGACACCCTTCTGCCCAGAGGTGGGTTCTAAACACGATTTCTCCATTGAAAGGACTGGGACACCTTAGAAAAATGAATCCTTCCAGATTTGAGCTAGTGAAAGTATGAGGCGATCCTGTGACATATTGTTATAGGTAAATGCCAAGAGGATAAAGGAGCCAATTTGAAGGGGATCCTCTTTCCAAGTGGGCTACACTGATAAAGAAAAGAATTTCTGCATCGGATTGAAGTGTATCAAATATATACAAATCTTCCCCCCTCCCCAAAATCATTTGGAGGTTATTAGGGTACCAACTCATTATTCTGAAATTGATAAATAACAGTAAAGGATTTTTCTTGCATTTCCAGTATAAACTGTAATTTAGGGTAATGAAATAGTTACTGAAGAAAAGAAAAAATGATGGAACATCACCATTTGCAGTCTCTAATGAAGTAATGGATCTAGGCATAAATGGTCCATGACTGTTAAGAGCATTAAATGAATGGCTGTTGGAGAACGTTGTAATGGATGGATCAGGTTGACGACACTTGAGCGTACTGATCTACCTCAACACCAGTAAAATGAGAAATGAAACATTGTGTGCCTTCTCATGCAATGTCATAAGAGGTGTGCAACAATGCCTATGAAGTATTCTTCTCCACAATTTAACCTAAATCTCATCAATTCTCTAGAGCTAAACATTGGTTTTACAGGATTGCAGGAAACAGGAGAAATGAAGGAATACTTTGACAGGCACCCAAGGGTGCAATAAACCAAATCCAGAATATGGGAAGTTTGGCAGAACCTATGACCAATTTTTTCAACAAATAAATGGCAGGAAAAAAATTCGAGGAACAAGTGTGTGTGTTACATGTGGATGTTGTTTTGATCCAAACTCAAAACCAATGTCAAAAAGGACATTTTAGATAACTGGAGAAATTGGAACATTGGTCATTATATGATATAAAGAATTACTAATTTTGTTAACTATTTTACTAGTATTGTTATCTTTTAAACAGTCCTTCTCTGCTAGAAATATATTCTGAAGTTTTTACAGAAGTAATGATAGGATATTTGGGATTCACTTTAATATACTCTAGGAAAATTAAGTGAAGGATAAATAAGTGAAGCAAATTTGGTAAAATATTGATAATGTTTAAGGCAGGCAACGAGGTTTGTTACCAAGCAAAGGCCGTGGATTCTTTTGCTCGATGCTCTCAATAACCAATTAAAGAGATAAAGAGTTTATTCCTCGGTACGTGGTAGGAGAGCAGATGACCTAGCAGCCCCAAATCTGTCTCCCCAAACTGCAGTAATTCGGATAGTTTTATTAGAGAAAAGACGGGCAGGTTTAGGATAATGAGCACAGTGGCCCCAGGTGATGTGATTAGAGGTGGTCTGAGTATTGAGCAAGCACAGACTGAGGACAGGCTCAGTCACAGAATGTAGGAAAGAAAATGGCGGAGTGAGGTCTCGGTGACCTGTAGGTTATAGTCTAAGCCACTGCACATGGCAGGTGGGCCCATGATGGTTACAGCCAGGCTTGGTCATGAGGATAACTTAAGAGTTCGGGTGGGTTGGCTCTGGGCTGACCCAAGACCTTCATGAATAAATACTAGGGGCTGTCTTTAGTGATTATACGACTCTGAAGTGAAAAACTGGAGAACAGGATACAAATGAAGGTTAGTCAACAAGGATTTTACAATCACAGGGCAGAAGGTAAGGGCTGTACAACCATTATCAGAGATCAAGCAGTGGGATTTAGAGATTTCAGGAATCTCCCTTATCTACTCCAATATACCAGAAAGCAAAAAGGAATATAATATCTATATAATGATTCAGTAATAAAAACTGTCCCTTAAATTCTGATTTCTTGGTTATAGGTTCATCATACTATCCCAAATTTTGTATGTTTGAAAATGTCCTTAATAAGGAAGGTAAAAGAAAGACTTCATTTGGAAATACAAAAGAAGACCCAAATAAATGGAGGGCTAGAAGGATGCTAAAAATATTAATTCAAGAAACAAAAGAAATCAAGAGAGAATCCAGCTTAAGCCCATGCCCCAGGGCCCAGAAGCTACCCCAGTGGCCAAGAATTGCCCCCAAGGGCCTGCCACGGCCTCAGAGGCCCCAGTCCCTTCCTCTCCTACCCAGGGCAGCAATCCACCTTCTGGCTCCCTCCGGAGGCTCTTGCACATGTAGCCTTCAGGCTCAGAGGGAATAGCTGGTCACCGTCTCCACATTTCCATGCAGATGACACTGCAAGTGATGGATACAGGCACTGAGGGAATCGCTAAGGGCTGCTTAGGAAAAACACGTCCTTGAGGCACCCCACAGGAAATCGGCCCTCAAGAGACCCCTTTGGAAACCCAGGGCAGCAGAATGCTTTCTGGGGTGTGCCTTCACTGGTGCCTGTCTAGACTATCACTCTCTCCCCAGCTTCCATCTTCCCCGCCAGCTCGTCCCACTCCACCCCCACTCCTACTGTCTCATTCCATTTACAGAACTCCTGGTGTTTCCTGGAGCCCATGTGATTCACTTTTATTCACTTGAATCTTCTCCATGGCCAGAGCATTGTTTTCCACATCCTTCCGACCCTCCCAGGGAAGACAAAAGGCAGAATTTGGTCTTTTGCAGCCTATGCTGGACCAGCCCATCCCACGCGTGGCTCAGGCAGAGGGTTCCTCCAGCTCCCTTAGGCTTCACAAAGCATTTGGAGATAAAGCCTAATGGTGGGATTCATTTGCTTTCCGGTCTAAATGAGGTATTATATGAATCATCTGTTCCCCACAATTTCCAGTTATAGTCACGAAATCCCTGCCCTGGGCGCAAACGCTTGTGTTTAGAAGAAGTAACCTAAGTAACCTACCACATTCTCAGAGTTGGAAACGTGCTTCTCTTCCCCCAAGTTGGTAAACTCAGCAAGATTAATCTTCTGTGTTGCAAATCAGCCAAGGTTGAAAAGCTGATATAGCTGAAATAAATTCTAAATGAGGCAGGTTTGAATATGTTCCAACTCAAGTATTTTCTCATTTCACTCCGGCCCCCAACCATGGCCAGCTCAAATCGTCCTTCAGTTGCCTCGTATTTTACTCTGTGACCCCAAGATGAGAAGGTGACCTAAGTCATTTGGAATTTTACAAGAGATGGTAAATAAAAACTTCAGAATCATAGAATGTTAGGGCTGGATAGGTTTAACCGGCTTCTACCCTCTCCTCCCCTCTCACGGATGAGAAAACTGAAATCCAAAGAGGGTCTTGATGTGCCAGGGTCACAGGTGCAGTACATGAAACTGGATCCTAAACCAGGTTAACTACAAAAGACACAAACCCACTCTGGCTCTTGTCAGCTCCTAAAATGTCCTTTCCACTGCTCTTTCCTCCTCACCGGAGAAGTAGCTGCTCCCCATACATGCTCGGCACCTACCTGTGACTTTTCCCAGGTGTTTTTCTCTGCCTGGAAGATTCTTCCTCTTTATCTCTATGAGGCAAGATCCTGCTACCCTTTAGAGGCTCAGTTCAGATGCCACCTCTTCCACAAATCCTTCACTACTCCTCCTACATGAAAATCCATTTCGATCCTCCCTCCCTACCTGCTCTGCCTGCCCGTGGGCCTCAGTTTTAGCAGATATCACATCCCATCTGGTGGAATACTGCAGTTACTTAGACTCATTCTGCTTCTTCCCACTAGATGATAAATTCCTCTAAGTCAGAGGCCAGATCTCATTTGTAGTCCCAGCAGAGTTCTTTGCTCAGAGTAAACATTTTATTTTTTTAATGTTATCAAATTGGGTTGAAATCCATTATCATTGGAAACCCAACAGCATTTGGATGTAATTCTAAAGAGCTGAAATTTAGTATATGTTTCTAAATGTTATGTCCTGGATGTTCTTGTTTCTGCCTGCTGTGCTGGTTTGAAGGTGTTACATACCCAGAAGAGACCATGTCCTTTTATCCATCCCTGCACATTTATTGGAGGCGGGAACTTTTGATTGGGTTGTTTCAGTTGAGATGTGACCCACCACGTTTAAGGTGGGTCTTAATCAATCCCCTTACTGGAGTCCTTGATAGGAGTATAAAAGCAACAAAGAAGCTACGAGATGAAATTAAGAGACGCTCACAGAGAGAGCCCCCAGAGGAGCAGAGGGGAAGCTACTGAAACCAGAAGCTGAAAGCAATGAAATCTGGGCGAGAAGGACCAGCAGGCATCAGCCATGTATGTTCCTTGCCATAAGACAGAGGTGTCCCAGATGCCAACATGCTGTCTCCAGAGTCAGGCATCATCCCCTTGATGCCTTGAGTTGGACATTTTCTTGACGTGAGAACTGTAAATTGTAAACTAATAAATCCCCATTATTAAAGCCAACCCATTTCTGATTTATTGCATTTCATCAGCTTTGCCAAACCGAAATACCTGGATGTTCTTAGGTGCACTGAAGGGCGATTCTCTCTATCATTTATAATGCATCATGGATAAAAATAGGGAGGGTTCTTTTACTTTTGTATTTCCTTAGATCCTGCTCAGCAAAAAATTCAAGTAAGCATATATTTATTGAACATCTACATTATAGGAAACACTGTTAGGTTGCTGGAGGAGTAAAGATTAAAACACACAAACTGGGACCTTGGCCATAAAATAGCTGTGAGGGGAAAACTTTCACAGTTATGGACTCAAGGGCCAGCCTGGGTGTCAACTCTTAGGCATTTCCTCAATAACAACTGGTAATGTCCCTCTCTGATATTAAGGAAAGTTATAAAAGACCAATAGCCTTAGAGCAATCCTATCTGTGACCAGCAGAAGACCTTGTGCCTACTTCAGACTATAGCAAATGACTGCTAATGTGATTGTGGACAGGTCACCTAATCTTTGCTTCTTCATCCTCGTTGGTAGAATGAACCATTCGTAAAAGGTGGGTTCCATCCTGGGCTTGAGTAGTACCCGTGCCGGACCGAGTCTGCAAACATATATGGTGTGGATTAAACAGTGGTTCTCAGAGCGCAGGCCCCAGACTGGGGACATTTATTGGGTTGTCTTCTTGGGCCCCGCCCCAGACCTACTGAATCAGAAACTGGGGGTAAAGCTCAGCAACGTTGTAACGAGCCCTCCACGTGACTCTGATGCTTGCTAAAGTTTGAAAACCAACTGATTAAAGAATAAACGTTATGGGTGGGTGGGTGGGGATTATCCCTCAGAGAGATATGCTGGGGCCACGGTGTTCTCCTGCACGCTCCCTTGTGTCTCAGAGAAGGGACTTGCCAGCTACCCCCTCCACCCCATTTTGTTGCTGTTCATTCTCAGATGGAAAGCCTGGGAGCAAATTGGGCTGTGATAAGCAATCCTGGGTGCCAGGCTCTCTGAACTTGGGGTCTAGTGGTTTGAGTGTTCTCATAGGAAGAGAAAAGCTGAGAGAGCCACAGCCAGCACCCCCTTCCTTTGGTTTCAGGAAAGCTGGGTTCTGACCCTTGCTTTTCTCCAAGTGGAAGACGGTTGTAGACCCGGGAGAGGCTGAGCTGGAAGGAGCTCCCCATCCGGCAGCTCCTTGCTGGGCAGACCCGAGGAGCCTGCATGTCTCAAACAGGTTTGCTGGCTACTCTTTTCCTCAAGATCCAGGGCTCTGTCTGAAGCTCAACGGATAGGATGAAAATACTTTGAAAATTGAGGGGCTATACAAATGTAAATATTGTTAAAGTTGCCAATTCTTGGAGGAAGAGGCATGCAAAAAGGGATCACACAAGACATGACACACCGATGATGTCTCAAATTCATGGGAGGAAAAATAAACTGTTCTGAATTTCTGAAGAAATGATCATTTGGTCTGTGTGCATAGTTTCCTTTCCATGATTTTTTCACGCTTATCTGTGCATTCTCGAAACGAAAGTATGACAAATGGGTAGAACTGAGACAGTAGTTCTCAAGGAAGCCCTGTCTGGCTACTGCCCGGCTCAGCTGTGTGGTGAGGCCTCGAGCGCCCTCTTGAGGGTTCAGCTGGAAACAGCGCTGCTTTGGGGGGCTGAAGCAAATACATTTTCTCCTATCTCCACCACTACCATCCCTCAAATAAGGAATCGAAATTGTTCACATGTAGCTCAGCCGCAGCACCTACCACACACAAGAGTCCAGTCTTCTGTCCTGCTTAAGAGAGGCAGATTCAGTCTTTCCAAAATACAAGATGAACTGCCTCTCATTTCTTCTATCACCCCCTAACAAACTGCCTGTGGGGACGCATTTCCACAGTCAGCAGTGGGATGGGTTAGCAGGGCCTATTTCCTACATGACTGTGCATAAATCCTGTCTTGGTCTTATTTTCCTTAGGGTACAATATTTGAAAATCATAACGCATTTTACAATAAATGTGATATTGCTGTGCTGCTCTCAGAGTATTCGGAGCTACTTAAAACTATCTTGGCCCAAATTGTTTCTTTTCAAAAGAAGACATCTGTGGGCAAAGGAGGAAACCATGTTTATCTGTTGAGATTACATGACAAGGGAGCAAACCAAGAATGCTCTTCCAGAACCTTAGCGGAGTCCCGTACCTGCCTCTGCACTCAGCCCACCGCGCTGTGTGGTTGGGTGAAGCCGATAAAGAAAATCCAGCCTCACACAGGGAAGCAGTTGGAAAAGTCAGGAGTATTTCTATAGCCTTTCAGTACACTGGTGGATATTTTGTGCTATACCGAATATCAAAATGTTAATGTCTTAAAGATTAGGAGCAAAATGGAATCTGAAACCATGTCATTGTACTTTTTTACTCTGTTACCTTAAAACCAATGATCTATCTTGAGCTTTGAATGAATCTTTTCCTCATGTGAAAGGTAAAATAGTGGTTCACTGAGTTATGCAAATCTTCAAAATTATGAGACATTTCATTGTATAATCTCAGAAATATCAAATTTACTAGAATCACAACCAAACCCAGAAAAGTCAAGCTCCCTGTGGCAAATTCAAGTTTCCCAGAATTCTAATTTTCTCTTGAGAGCTCAAATGTTGTCACTGGCAACAAATACTGTCCGTTGTTATCCCTAAAGCGGTTAAGCTCGCTTTATTTTTGCGAAATATCTGCCAAGTCCCCAAGTCTGAGAAACCATAGTTTGTGTGCCAGTTGTTTTTCAAAAACTAGCATTCCTAGATAAAAGGACTCTGCTCCAGCCCACGCAAGTGCTTTTCCTCGAGCTGACCGCCTTACTCTAGTTACACATCAGGAGTACCCATGTGCGCTCCCATTTTGTTACGCGGGATATTAAAGGCTGAGTTAAATGGTGGAGATGTAATAAAATTTATTTTTATTGCTTCATCAAGGTCATCCCAGTGAAACTGGCTTTTTTTTTGAACTGCAGGTCTGCGGCCGTGACCAATGCAACAACTGCTACCGCCACGGCTCAAATAATACCTTACTAGGATTCCGGGAAGTCTTGACTCCCTGGACCCCTAGAAAAAGTCTCAGTGAGCCCGGAATTGAGTAGGGTCATTCCTAGACAGTCCTTCCAAAGTCAGCGACGTTCTAGCCTGAAAGGCTGCGCTGCCCTTCGATGGAAACCTCCCTGCGAGGGGGAGTGTCCGAGCGGACCGCGGGGAGAAGGAAACCAGGGGCCTGAGGCTGCGGGCAACGCGCCTGGGAGGCGGTGCTGCCCTCTTCCGCCCTCCGGTGGCCGCGGGCCAGTACTGCAGCTCCCCTGCGGGTGGAGGCCGCCTGGCTCTGCAGCCGCGATGCTGCGTTCCCGGAGTGGTCGGTCCTGGGGGGACTGAGACGCGACGGTGAGTGCCATCCTGCCGGGCGCTGAGGCAGGGTCTCTGCTGAAGAGGACTGGGTTCTTTTCTCCCGTGGTCCAGGGCTCGGCTGCCTGCGTCTGGGAGAACATTTGCTACCTTTACAGAGAGGAACAAAATATAATCCCAGGGATTTTCTCTTACTTTTCTGTCTCCTAAACCAGCATTTTTCCAAAGCGGTTTTAAGGGTCTCCATGCATAGTAAGGTAGGGAAGGCCAACCTGGGGTGAAAGAGCTGTCCCCAGCTTTCACCGCGCCCACCCAGGGGAAAACCCGGGCACCCAGGGCAGCTGGGTTGGTGGCCCTCTCCAGACGCCACCAACTTGTTAAAGTTGCCAATTCTTGGAGGAAGAGGCATGCAAAAGGGGGTCACACAAAACATGACACACCGATGATGTCTCAAATTCACGCCCAGTGACGTGGCGGATGTGGGTATCCGGGAGAAACCTGGAGACCAAGGCTGGTAGGTGTCCATCCATCACACATGGTGCCCCGGGGGGCATGAAGGACAAGAAGAGGCCTGGGCGGGGCCAGGGGAGGTGGAAGCAGAGGCAGAGGCCCCGCGTGTTTTGTTTGATTGTTCTCGCATATTTCGGGACTTTGTTTTATGTAAACCTGACCACAAAATCTACAGGTCTCCTGCATCCCTCTTTCTTTCTCTCTTGCCTAACTACCCTAAGCTGAGCTGAGAACCGAAGCAAACGTGCCCTCAGGGCAGGGTGAACTGTGTGCCCTCAGGGCAGGGTGAACTGTCTGCCCTCAGGTCGGAGAAGAGTGAAGACAGGGAACCGCGCCCGTGGTGGAGGAAAAGCCATTTGGCATTTGGCTTGTGGTCTCCGGGAGGCCATTCCTGGGAGGCTGTCCATGTAAAGGGAACTATGGTGCAAGGCTGAACGGAAGTTGGGAACTATGCATAACAAAAAGGTGTGGGTGGGCACTCAGACCCCTTTTCCGTTCAGTAGAACAATGACCGAGAGCTGAGGAGTGTGAGATACGGGCGTCTTTTATCACAGCCTCTCATGCACTTGCTGCGCTCACCGAACTTGAACTGCTCACATGGATCCTCATGTCAAAGGCCGGGAAGGGTTCAGTTTACAACCCCCACCCCTAGCTGTGCTCCTCAAGGCCAGTCTCCACCTGGTCTGCAGACGCTTGGGTCTCCGCTCTCAGGTGCCGCCTACCTCGAATCTGCGCATAAACGACTTGTAACTAGTTCCCTAAATGAGTCATGTTACTGCTAACCTCGAGGATGGGCATTTATTGCCTCCACAGACTCTAAACAGTGCCCCTTTTGGAAGCCCCAGATACTTTGCCAAACATTAGGGACACCCAAATCAATAGGCCAAGCCTGGATCCTAAGACTTCCTCTTGTGAAGCTTATGTAGGTAGCAGAGAAGCTTAGACTACCTGTAGGCACGCCTAAGAGTTCCTTCTGGAGGACCTCTGCTGTTGCTCAGATGTGGCCTCTCTCTCTCTAAGCCCAACTCTGCAAGTGAAATCACTGCCCTCCTCCTACATGGGACAGGACATCCAGGGGTGAAAGTCTCCCTGGTGGCGTGTGAGATGACTCCCAGGGATGAGTCTGGCCCTGGCATTGTGGGATCAACAATTCCATCCTGATCAAAAGGGGGAAAAGAAGAATAGCAATAAGGTGTCAGAGGCTGAGAGAGTTCAAATAGAGTTGAGAGGCTACTCTGGAGGTCACTCTTATGCAAGTGTCAGTTAGACATTGCCACTTATCATAGCTTGCTAAACCCCAACCCAAACCATTCTGCCAATCCTAAAGAACACCTAGAGCATTATATAAGATTCCACAAGGGTTCCATGCATTAGGGTAACTTTCCAGAAATGTACAGCCTTCAGATGGGTCCCTGGACCAGGTAAGTCCTGAATCCTAGCTTCTCCAGAACATCAACTAGTTCCATCCCCCCACCCCATATTATCAAGAGTCCTTCCAACATGAAGAAGTTAAAATGGGCATAGTCCAAATACCTCTAAAGAGAGGGAGAAAGATCAAAGGTGTTGGTGGAGTTAAACAGAGAAGTTAGGGTTTGACAAACGAGTGTGATTGCTGAATCACTATATTTATATTTCTTTTAGCCTCCAGTATCTTAGAGCAGCTAGGAATAAAAATCTAAAATTGTGGAATTGTAACCCATACCAAACTCTGAAATCTGTTTTACGACCAACTGTCGTATTGTGCTTTGAAATTTATTGCTTTTTTGTATGTTATTTTTTCACAAAAAAGAAAAAAAGTTGATTGTGATGATAAATGCACAGCTATATCATGATATCTGAACCGCTGATTGTACACTTTGGATGATTACATGCTATGTGAATATATAATATATAACAAAAAAGATTAAAAATTAGAAAAAAAAAGAGTGCTCTTTTCTTGTTAGCTAGTTCCATTCACCCATCAGATCCCATATTCAGTGTCCCTTCCCCTAAGATAGGGCCACTGCTAATTGCTGCCCCCGCTCCCTGCATTTAGACCAGTTTCTTGCTTGCCATCATGTTGCAAACCCTATTGGCCGGTCTCACTGGAGCTATAATCTCTGTGAGGATGAGGACTCTGTCCACAGCCCTGTCACATTCTTGGCCCCCAGCGTGGTACTTGTACACAGCAGGCACTGAAACCTTAGAGTGCTCCAGCTTTGACTGTGAACTCTTAGATAACTTGAGAACATGAATTTCTTTCTCATGCTTCTATGCACAGCTCAACGCTTCTCCCTCTTAAAGTTTCCTTGCTTGTTGCAGCCACCCACAGTGATGCTTCCTGCTTCCGCTGTGGTTAGAGCTCATTACTGGTACTGCTGGTAGCATATATCTCATTCTGGTTTGCAAGAGATTTGGCTCATTGCATGTGCATCTTTTCTACTGGAGTCCAAGCAACAAGAAGGCAAACACCACTCCCCACCTCATCCCTCATAATTTATTTTTCATAGAATTTTCACTGTAAAAATGCATTAATTTCACATTTTCCAGGTGAGAAAACCAGTTTTTCCCTTGTTTCAAGGGCTTTGGTGAGATTGAGAGGGATCTGACTTAGTGAAATTGAATGACATAAAAAAAACACTAATTCCAGTGGGCGCACAGGTGGCTCAGTGTAGAATTCTCACCTGCCATGCAGGAGACCCCAGCTCAATTCCCGGTCCATGCACCACCACCCCCCGCAAACAAAAACAAACAAATTCAACAAATGGTTCAATTCAACAAATTCAAATAAATTGAATTCAAAGTCACACAAATTCAACAAGTGATTCAGCAATAACGGGATACTCACATGGAAAAATAATGAAATGTGACCCCACCATATAGTGTACAAACAAAAAAACACTAATTCCAGTTGTAACTCAGGAAAGATGTGACCGAGAAAAGGCATTTAAAGTGAATCTTACTAAATTAACCATTTCTTCTCACCGACTTTCATTGTAATATCAATGATACATAAAGATGGAAAACATTTTCATTTCAAGGTGGAGAGGAAGTTTGGTACAGTAGAAAACTCACAGGTTTTATAATCAGACAATTTGTGTTTGAATTTCACCTCTGCTGCTCATTAACTTATGCATATTACTTGCTGTGATAATCCTTAACAGGCAGCAAAGAGGACAAATAGAAGGGAGGTTTTTATTTATTTTTGTTTGTTTTGTGTTTTCAAGTAATGAGTAGACAAGAGTATTCTATAAGTGGTAAAATATGAAAATGTGGTATACCCAGAACTTAGGGATTTAGTCAAATAAAATTTACAACCATATCAGGATTCTTTCAATTACAAGAACAGAAATGAAATTTAAAGAGGTTAAGGGGAAAAAGAGAGAACAGATTACATCACAAGTCAGGGACACACCTTGCGCTGTGTCCGCACAGCTGTATCCAGGGGCCCACATGGTCTCCTTGAAGCTCTGTCTCCCTCTCCATGCCATGGACAGACCAAGAGGGCCATCTGCAGCCCCCACCCCTCGTCCAAGAGCTCAGCAAATCCAGAGGGAAACAGAAACCAGCCCCTGGAATAAGGAGGGGCTGTTCCACAGAGGGAAGTTGGGTAGTTCCTTGAGAGGAGGAGAGCACATGCTTTCCAGGCTAAGTCAATGGATGCACGTCATGACGAACTTGGAATAATGATCATCCAATTATTTTTCATTTTTAAGACATGCCCAGATTTCTATTCCCTTTTTGTCCCCCAAGATATTGAGGATCACCAATTCCCTGATGCCTGGGCTAATATATACATAATTATGAATTATGATAATAATGGCTGAAACTGTTATGTACCCCAGAAAAGACATGGTTTTTCATCCTAATCAACTCTTGTGAAGGAAGACCTGGACTAAGGCTCAGGCTGGAACCTTTCGATTAGGTTGTTCCACGGAAACGTAACACACCCAAATGTGGGCATGGCCATTTGATTAGATTATTTCTGTGGAGGCATGGATCTATCTATTTGAGGCTAGTGTTGATTTAGTTTACTAGAGTTCTTTAAAAGGGGAAACATTTTGGAGAAAACTCAGACACAGACATTTGGAGATGCTTGGAGTGCAGACACAGATGCTTGGAGAGCTGTTAGAAATAAGAGTCCAGGTTGCTGTGTGCTTTCCCATGACATGCTAAGCAAGCCAGAACCTGGAGAGAATTGATACGGAGAAGCTGAGTGAGGGTCCACAGATGCTTGAAGAGGAAGCCACTGGAATCAGAAGCACAAAGCAACAAACGGGAGTAAAAACCTCAGGTGCCAGCCATGTGTCTTCCCAGCTGACAAAGAAATCCCGGACACCATTTGACTTTTCTGTGGGGTCAAGGAGTGTTTCTCTGAATGCCTTAGTTTGGACATCTTTTTAGCCTTAGACTGTAAACTTGTAACTTAATTATCCCCATTATGAAAGCCAATCCAGAAGGGAAAATGTAACATTTCCTTTTTTTTCCTCAAGAGACTCTACCAGTACTTTTTAATTATCAGCCCCCATCATTCGGGGTGTCTCCATGTATTATGTTGCGCTTTACAGAATTACAAGCCCTCATTCCTGTTCTGCACGCTATGTGTTTGGGTTGTTTAAATGAGTTATCCAGATAGGTTGATTTAGATTGTGTGCTACAGAAAATTTAGTCCTAGACAAAATTAACCCCTCTGCCTTTGGTCTCATGTAGCTGGTGAGTCTCTAGAGTACACACACTATCACCTTTTGCCCTTTATTCTGATTTACCTTAGTCCCAACCAAATGGGCTTTATTTTTATCTCTAATTGAAGCCTGATTTCTTTTTTAGTTGCCTTAACTGTTATTGTATGTAGCAATGCTGACTTTCAGAGCTGCAGAATTCCAGCTCTGAATCTCAGGTGTCACAGGTACTCAAATTTCCAGGGAAATACCAGCTTATACACATTTAGCTCAATGTCTCAGAATCTAGAAATACACTTACAATTTCAGACTAAGTATGGCTACTAGAAGAGTTTATGATCTAGTCTCCAATTCTCTTATAAGTATTTTTCTGAAAGAGACAAAAGCATACTTGTTCTTTTGTTTCTAACTTATTTGACACATTGTCCCCAAGGCTCATTCAGTTTTTTGTGTGCTTCATCACATTATTCCTTTTTGTAGCTGTACAGTATTCCAACATATGTATCATCATATATAATAGATATATATATAGATATGTCACAGCTCACCTTTTGGCTTCTCAGTTATTGTACCTGTGCTGGTTTGAAAGGATGTATTGACCCTAGAAAAGCATGTTTTAATCTAAATCCCATTTCATGAAGGTAGAATAATCCCTATTCAACACTGTATATTTGAAACTGTAATCAGATCATCTCCCCGGATGATGTGATTTAGTCAAGAGTGGTTGTTAAACTGGATTAGGTGACAACATGTCTCCACTCATTTGGGTGGGTCTTGATGAGTTTCTGAAGTACTATAAAAGAGGAAACATTTTGGAGAATGAAGGAGATTCAGAGACAGCAGAGAAGAATGACATAGCTATGACAAGCAGAGAGCCCACAAGCCAGTGACCTTTGGAGATGAAGAAGGAAAAAGCCTCCCAGGGAGCTTCATGAAACTGGAAGCCAGGAGAGAAAGTAGCAGATGACACCGTGTTCGCCATGTGCCTTTCTAGCCGGGAGAGAAACTGTGACTGTGTTTGCTATGTGCCTTTCCAGATGAGAGAGAAACCTTGAATATCATCAGCCTTCTTGAACCAAGGTATCTTTCCCTGGATGCCTTTGGTTGGACATTTCTATAGACTTGTTTTAATTGACATTTTCTCGGCCTTAGAACTGTAAACTAGCAACTTATTAAATTCCCCTTTTTAAAAGCCATTCTGATTCTGGTATACTGCATTCCTGCAGCCAGCAAACTAGAACAGTACCCAACAGCTCCCTCCACCATTTAGGCATTGTGGATGCTGTCCAAAATAAACAAACCATGTCTTACAGTATCCTCACTTGTTTGTATAATCAGCAGCACTTTCAATTTTAGACATTTTTCATTTCTTTGTTTCACAGCAACAAAGAACAGACAAACACAGTGTCACCAAACATCAAATCAAAACCTCTCCTGATATCTTGTCCCCCCCCCATTAGTTGCCCCTGGCAGTACTGTGATCCTGTTGGTGTCTCCCTGTTAACTATGGACCACAACAGGCATTTTTAGTTTCCCCCCATACGCTCTACTGTTGACTCTGTCCAATATCAAACTTTTGAAATAGCTCATGTGAGAACTTTGTAATTGCAGAATTAATCAGTGGGACACATGGCACCACACATCCCCTTTCAGTCATACTCACCTTCAATAGGACAGTGTGACTTATAGCCCTAATTGATTACCATTGCTTCTTTCTATTCCTTTGCATTTAGGTTTAACCTCATTGGGTAATCTTTTCCCTGTTGCTAGCTTCTGTGCACCTCTAGGTCTGCTGTATTCTACAGTGTAAACCTTTGAGATTTCCTTTACCAGAGTCATAATAGTGGAATCATACAGTATCTGTCCTTTTTTGCCTGGCGTATTTCACTCAGCATTATGTCCTCAAGGCTCATCCACCTTGTCATGTGCTTCAGGACGTCATTTTGTCTTACTGTTGCATAATATTCCATCATGTTCCATATTTTGTGTATCTACTCCTCTGTTGCTGGGCATTTGAATTGTCTCCATATTTTGGCAACTTTTGAAAGTGCCACACTATGTGTTCCTGTCATGCTTTCACCTCTTCTGGGTGTGTTCCGGGTATTGGTATTGCCAGGTCAGAAGGCAACTGTATATTTCGTTTTCTGAGGAACTGCCAAACTGTCTTCCACAGCAGCTGTACATTCCCACCCACAGTGAGTCAACGTTCCAATTTGCCCACATCCTCTCCAATACTTTCTCAAACATTATGGACGTCCAAGAAAATAGGCCAAGCCCTTGATTTTGCGCTTGCCCTAAGGAACTTATTTCTGTAGCGGAGAAGCTAATAGCCTCTCTTTCTCTAAGCACAAGTCTGCGGGGAAAATCATTATGTCTGGGTGAAAATTTCTCTGACAGTGGGGCCCAGGGTTAAGCCCAGCCTGGCACCATGGGATTGACAATGACTTATGGACTAAAAGGGGGGAAGAAATGCAACAAAATAAGGTATTAGTAATTACAAGAGTTCAAATGGAGTTGAGAGACTATTCTGGAGGCCACTCGTGTGCAAACTTCAGCTAGATAATTCTAATTGCCATACCCCAGCATTATTTCTACTAACCCCAAAGAACACCGAGGGCTCTAACTGAGACTCAACAAAGGACTCATGTACTAAGTTTACTTTCCTGAAACCGACAACCTCCAGAGGGTTCCCCAAATCCTGAAATCCACAAGGGCCAGCCCCTCCAGGAATATCAACTACTTCCATCTCCCCATCCTATACTGTTGACACCCTTTTCCAACCTAAAAAAGTTAGAAAGGGCATAACCCAAAGACCCGTATATTGGGAGTAGGATCAAAGAAGAAAGAGGAGTTATAACAGAGAAGATAGGATTTACCAACGGGAATAACTGCTGAATCATTACATTGATATCTCTTCTAGCTTCCAGTCATTTGGAAAATCTAGTAAAGAAAAACCTGAAAGTGTGGAATCGTAACCCATACTAAACTCTAAACTCTGCTCTGTAACTACTTGTTAAAATGTACTTTGATAATTATTGCTTTTTTTCTTTTTTGTATATATGTTATATTTTACAGTAAGAAATGTTTTAAAAAACGTTGATCCATTTATTACATCCCAGCAACATCAGCAAACTAAAACCATAACATCTATTTGACTATGTGCAGGTGCTGTGCTACAAGCTTTCCACAGATGATCTCATTTAATTCTTTTACCACCTCCCTAGGAGGAAGGCATTGTCATCTCCTCGATTCAGAGGAAGACAAGGAGGCGCAGATAGGGAAAGTGCCCAAGGGAGTGGAGTCAAGACTCTGGCACAGGGATGCTCACTCTAAACCACCCCCACCCTGCACACAGCCACGGGCACATCCAAACATCTACTAACAGATGCACAGAATTCCTTAAACACTAGTTTCTGATGTTAATACAAGTTAATTTACAAAATTAACACAAGGGATGGTGAACTACTTTGCTCACTTTCCCTTCTGTAAGTACAAAAATGGGGTAATGATGTTACAACTGCCATTGGCAATACAAATAAATCAGTATTTGTAAAACTTGGCACATAGTTACTTCTGTTGTTATTCTTATCAATAAGATAATAGCAGTATTTTTATCATTATTATCAGGTTAATCAATTATGTCTGAGCCCAGTGTTCCAGGGTTTGGAGGCCTGGGCAGGATGGGGTATCTGGATGAATGAATATCTGTGAATGTTCTAGTTTGCTAGCTGCTGGAATGTATATACCACAAACGGAATGGTTTTTAAAAAGGGGAATTTAATAAGTTGCTAGTTTACAGTTCCAAGGCTGAGAAAATGTCGTTCTGCTCTGCTCTCTTGATTGGGTTACATCTCCAGGGAGATGATCTAATTACAGATTCAAGCATACAGTATTGAATAGGGATTATTCTGCCTTTATGAAATGGGATTTTGATTACAACATGGCTTTTCTAGGGGACATACATCCTTTCAAACTAGCACATTCCACCCTCTGGACCCTAAAAAAGACATATTTTCCCCAAATACAAAATTCATTCATTTCATAACAATATCAGAGAACTTTAAAGCATTTCAGTAGCAATCAAATGCAATACAAGTTAGAAACAGTACAAACTCCCATCAAAGTTAGTTACAGGCATGGTCTGTTCTAAGGTAAAATTATCCTCAGGATCTGGACCTATAAAAACTCTAAACAAGTTATTTGCTGCCAACATGCAAAGAAGGGACATTCATAAGATATATATACCCATTTCCATAGGGAGGAAGGAACACAGGGGTCACTGGACCTAAGCAGTTTTGAAAATACGCAGGGCAAAGACCATTAGATTTCAAAGTCTGAAAATCATTTATCTTCAGGGCTTCTGAAAGCGGCAGCCCACCTTTCCAAAGGCCTATGCAGTGGCCTGCCTCTCTCTGAATACAAGCTTGGGGGACACTAAGGAGACCACCTTTTTCTCGGCTCCACTCTCTCCAAGCATCAGGGCTGCACTTGGGCTCTCTGCCATCTTTGGGGCACAAATGCTAGCTGCCAGAATGCAATATACCAGAAACGGAATGGCTTTTAAAAAGGGGAATTTAATGAGTTGCTAGTTTACAGTTCTAAGGCTGAGAAAATGTCCAATCAAAGGCATCCAGGGAAAGATACCTTGGTTCAAGAAGGCTGATGAAGTTCAGGGCTTCTCTGTCATCTGGAAAGGCACATGGTGAACACGGTCGGGGTTCCTCTCTCATCTGGAAGTGCACAGGGAGAACACGGTGTCATCTGCTAGCTTCTTCTCCTGGCTTCCTGTTTCATGAAGCTCCCGCAGAGGCATTTTCCTTCTTCATCTCCAAAGGTCGCTGGCTGGTGGACTCTGCTTCACGTGGCTATGTCATTCCTCTGCTCTCTCTGAATCTCCTTCATTCTCCAAAATGTTTCCTGTTTATAGGACTTCAGAAACTAATCAAGGCCCACCCAAATGAGTGGAGACATGTCACCTAATCCAATTTAACAACCACTCTTGATTGGGTTACATCTCCAGGGAGATTATCTAATTACAGATTAAAACATAAAATATTGAATAGGGATTACACTGCCATTATGAAATGGGATTTTGATTAAAACATGGCTTTTCTAGGGGACATACATCCTTTCAAACCAGCATAATGAATACCCTTGGTTTTGTGGCAAAAGGGAGACCCAAACAAGTGTTCCTCTTTATTTTTGATTGTTTAACCTGGGAAGGAGCCCAGAGCTCCAGGAGATCCCAGATGGGTTTTCAAAGACTGCCACATCCCGGGAGTGGGGAGTGAGGGCTCACTTGGGAAAAGTGGTGAGAAATGGGCTTTTCTTCTCTACCTTCCTGGAGCTGATCAACGAATTCAGCCACTGGTGAGGTTTGAGGGAAAACTTCCATCGTGGCCACTCCCATGCCCAGGAGCTCCCTTGTGGCTGGAGACTCTGTGCACGGCTGTCCCACTTGGGTGAGACAGGAGGACTGCTGGGGAGCAGCCACTAGCACACCTTGGAGTGGCGCTGTTGAGTTAAACCAATCTCTCTAGGACAAGATTCTTCAGCTTTTTTGTGCCTGAGCCCTTCTGACAATCTGGAAAGCCTATGAGCCCCTTCTCAGAATAATATTTTTAAATGCATAAAATTAAAAAAAATCCAGAGGCCTGCAAAAGAAACCAATCTTATTCAAATACAGTTATCAAAATATTTTTAAAAATTATGATACAATGTAAGCACTTTCTTATTAACTCATTGAATAACAGGATGTAGTGTAAGTCAAATAGCTGCCATCATTTCAAAGTAGCAATGAGGGCTTATAATCTTTCAAGACATCTGCAGCAGCTGGAACGTGATATGAGAAGATCTGCGTGTCCTGTGATGACAGTCAGTGATACTACTCGGGTTTGTTGCCTTGGGTCATAAAGGAAAGGAATATTTAATTTTCAGTTTGAGGTCAGAGAAAAGATGTAAGTGTTTTTCTTATCCAAGTGCAAGAACTTTCTGAATTCTTGTCTCCAAAGGGCCCAGATTAAAACCTCTGCTCTAAAACCTCAGGCGAAGAATTTCCTGCAAGAACCTGAAATTAAGAAAATGAGAGCTCGAATGGAAAGGAATGAAGCAAGGGAGAATCTGGGAAGTGAGAAACCTGGAAAACAATGAACAGTGCTTCCAGAGATTCTAATTCAGCAGGTTTGAGGTGGGCTGTGGGACTCCGACAAACCTCGGCTAGTGGATGGCTCTGCTGGTACCCAAACCCAGGTCTACCTGAGCCCAGAACCTGAGATTCTAACTCCCCGTCCCTACAGAGGTGCTACCACGCGACATACAGATACTACCAAGGAAACCAGAGTTCTGGGACATCGAGAAATTTGTGTAAGACACAACTAATGTCAGATCCAGGATGTAAATCAAGAACTCCAGACCCTAGGCCAAAGGCGTTACCACCAGGCGACATATAAAGGGAGACCAAAGAATAATTGACAATTTTTCAGCCTAGCATATGGCTATCTTGGCTCTGTCTCCTACCACTGCCTTCGCAAAGGCCAAAACAGAGGCCCCTGAACCACGAAGCAGGGTCCAGCCAGCGCAGCCCCATTTGCTCTGCCGGAAGGAGAGGTGGGCATGGTGCCCAGACTCTGGCCAGAACACAGTTCTGCTGGCACCCACTGCTAACCCCTGTTAGAATGGTTTAAAGACACAGCGCTTGTCAAACAACAGGAATGTCCCCCATTGGCAGAGGCAGCTAAAGTACAGCTGCTGACCCCATCTCTTTCAGCCGGAAGTTCAAATTTCAGCAGAGTGTTTTCATACAGCGCATTCCTGTGCCTTGCTAAGCATACTTTGATCCATAATCTGTAAACTGTGATGGGAATTGAAGCATATTCTTCATGGAATTCCCAAAGCAGGGAATTCAGAGGCCACTGTCAGTGGAAATTCAAAGGAAGTTCTAGTTTGAAAGCTGCCAGAATGCGATATACCAGAAATAGAACAGCTTTTTTTGCATGGGTAAGCTCAGGAATCGAACCTGGGTCTCCTGCATGACAGGCAAGAATTCTGCCTGCTGAGCCATCGAGGCCCGCCCTCAGAACAGCTTTTAAAAAGGGGAATTTATTAAGTTGGAAGTTTAGCGTTCTAAGAACATGAAAATGCCCAAATTAAAGCAAAGCTATAGAGATGTCCAAATTAAGTCATAAACAAGAGATTACTTTCACTCAAGAAAGGCTGATGAAATTCAAGTTTTCTCTCAACTGAAAAGGCACAATGGTGAACATGCTGACATCTGCTAGCTTTCTCTCCAGGCTTCTTATTTCATGAAGATCCCCCGGGGGCGTTTTCCTTCTTCATCTTCAAAGGTCTCTGGCTTGGTGGGCTCTAGTGGTTCTTGTGGCTTTTAAGCTTTCTCCAAAAATTCTTCCTCTTTTAAAAGATTCCAGTAAACTAGTCAAGACCCACCTGGAATAGACAGAGTCACATCTGTCTCCAATCAAAGGTTAGTGCCCACAATTGGGTGAGTCACATCTCCGTGGAGACAATCTAATCAAGTTTCCAAAACAGTACTGAATAGGGATTAAAAGAAACAGCTGCCGCCACAAGATGGCTCAGGATGAAAACATGGCTTTTCTAGGGCACATAATCCTTTCAAATAGACATAGTCCCATCAGTCAACTCCAGTTTCATCCTACTTCTAAAGCCTTACAAGAGCTGAGAAACCAACTCTCAACTCTCCCCTATTTCTTTTGCCCACATCTTGGCATTCACTTGCTGCTGCCCTTATACAATTTATATCAGGAGTTGATAATCTTTCAGAAATGTCCTTTCAAATTTTTATTTAATTTGTCCATGTGTGGAGATAAAAAGGCACATGCCAGTCTTCTGCTAAAGGGTAGATGAGCCAGAAATATTAACCAGAGACATTTCAAGATTCCCCATTCTCTCCTAGGTTCACTGCAGCTTGTAGGAAGTGGAGAGACACTCTAGGAAATGTGCCGTCTAATTCTGGTTCTTGAAAGTAGAAAGACATTGATGAATTGAAGGGAAAGGAGAATTGGACAGTGATGAAGGACACAGATGTCCCTCTAATACCTTGTTCCTTTAGCCAAGCCTCAGATATGGATATTACTAAAAGATGTCTGCTTAAAAGAATGTATCATGTCCCATCTTTTGTAATTATGCCACAAAGAACTTATTCTTTGAATCTTAAGGCTTTTCTTCAGGCCCCTTCCCTGAAGGGAAAAGCTTTCCAAGCCCTAGTTTCAAAAATTGTATGCTGAACTGTTACTGGTAAAAAGTAGGATTATCTGTTAACACTCTGAGATGTCCATTTCCTTTAGCCACCA
Organism: Tamandua tetradactyla; assembly: GCF_023851605.1. NCBI lineage: Eukaryota > Metazoa > Chordata > Mammalia > Pilosa > Myrmecophagidae > Tamandua > Tamandua tetradactyla. The sequence goes on along the minus strand of NC_135340.1, from coordinate 247,705 downwards.
GGTTGTTAAATAGAGACGTAGGTGCTACGCCTACCCCTTCTCAGCCCCCTCTCTCCTTCCTTCACAGTCTGTCTCTATTCCCATTGCAAGAAACCACTCTCCTGAGGAGAACATCCTTCTCCCAATTTTCTCCAGCCCTCACCCTTGGACTTCTGCAGGTTTGGCATGTTTCACTCTCTCTTTATTTCCTAGGTTCCTACACTCAGCTTGTCCTGGCACAGACCCTCCCCCTTTAACAGCTGCTGCATCTCCTCTATAGGCTCCTTCTCGCCCTACTGCCTGCTTGGGAGAAAGTCCCATTTTATTCCTGACTTCTTTGCTTTTCTTTTGATGATTTCTGTGTCTTTGAAACCTCAGCTCCTGGCTGGGAGACTTGGCAGACTGCAGCAGCAATAAAGAGGAAGCTCCCAGGCCTTAGGATTGCCTGGCTTCCCCAGAAATTATGACTAACTCTGGGAAACTGATGGTGACCTGGACTGGTCAGAAAAGGCTAAGGCATGCTGAGTAGCCTGCAGACAAGTTCTCAGGCTCCTATGGGGGCCTCGGCTATTTCCACAGCAGGACTCTGCCAGGAAACCCTTTAACCAGTGACCCCTTGTAGACCCTTTTGATTTGCCCTCTTTCCCTGCCAGAACTTTCCTGTTTTGCAGCCTCCGGATATATCTCCTGCCTCTTTGGCTCTCTTCCCTCCCATTTATTTTTTGGAGTGGAAAGAATAATGAAATTGGGGCCAGTAATTCTGGGTTTCAGCTCTGGATGTACTGGCAGCTAACCATCTCAATAAGCCATGGAAAAGCTATAGGCCACTTCCTCATCAGTGGAACGAGAGGTGGGTCTGTGTAATCTCTATGATCCCTTTAATTCATGGTAAGGAGAATCACCTTACCTCATCACCTTACCCACCTTAGAAGTGGCAGAGTAGCAGAGTAGACCTCTAGCAGTCCTTGGCCAAAAAATGAAGGAATCTTGAGGCTAAAGGTCCTCAGTGGATGAGATTCTTAAGTCGGAACACCACTTCTACTGAGGGGTATAAAAGCTCTTTAAGCACTCAGAAATCAGGAGAGTCTGAGATTAACCAAAAAAGCAATGGGCCTAGAGAAAACTTACCTTCAACTTTGCCAGCAGTGATGCGTGGGTAGAAACTGTGGGAACAGCTGAGCAAACATAGTTACGATAACTTCTAAAGTTTGTAAGTCAGTAACTTTTGAGAAGTAAACTACTCATATCCCTGGGATCTCTGTGGTTAGACTCTGCGCCTTAGAATTCGATTCTGGATAATATTAAAGAGCAACTGTCGTTTCAAAGCTTCTGACAGTTCTTTGTATTTTTTTCCATAACAACATCATCAGATAAATGATCACTTTATTAAGCTGTGCCAAAAATGAATTTTTAGCTATACCAAGGCAGGACCGGAGCCTGATTTAGACTAGAGATAGGAGTGCTATAATGCTGTACATGGAAAAGTAGCTGAAATTTGGAAGTTGTGCTTAGATATCTGGGCAGAAACAGGGAAGGAGCCTTTCAAAAAACATGGCAGAAGAGAGCAGGTAGGGCCAAAGAAGTGTTCTGAGGTAGAGGATGGTCAGTCAATCAAAATGTCTAGACACAGGATGCTGTGACACCACCATTCTGAGTCCATCTGCATTTCCAGGCCTCCATGCATCTAGTTTTTATTTCATAGGTACAATATCTTCTTTCATCTTTCTGAAGATACGATTCATGATTTGTTTTTCTGTTTGTTTGTTTTTCTTCTGCTTTCTGCATTAGTTTCTCCTGAGTTCTTTTTTTTTCCTGTTTGTTTTGATTTCTGTTTTTGATGGCATCTTTCTTCAAATGCCTCATGATCTTTGACTTTTCGCAGAGGTGAAAGTGACCCTCCAAGCTACCTGCAGCCTGAGCGTGAGGGTGGGTGGCTGGTAATCAGGCCTTCGTATTTGGGGCTTGCAAATGTCAGTGCCTAAGTATCATTTCTGTGGAGAATGAACCTTTACTTTTCCTTTTTAGGGGAGTGGGTGTATATGTAAATGTCTGGCACACTGGAAGCAGGAGAAGGGAAGGAGGCTGGGGGTTACTTTTCAATGCTTAGGCTTTCAATTAGTTGCCATTTTTCCACTTTTGCCCCTCAATCCCGTCCTCTTCCATATCTGGAATTCCCCAATTCCTAAGTCTTTTTTTTTTTACCATCTACAAAAAGCAAATCAACTTCAGAGCTCCTGGAGAGGGGTTTATGGGGTGGAGTAAGATGAAGCAGGCAAGGGGTGGCTTCTGGGCTGCAGGTTGGGTGGAGACCCTGGGGCCACACCTTTCTCTTTTGGTTACTCCCATCTCTCTTTTGGTCACCTCCCCTCACTTCCATTTCCTGCAGCCCTGGTGCCTCCAAGCTTTGAATCTCTCCAGGAATCCATGGGGCTACTTGTCTTGTCGCCCTCGCATAGCCTCTGTCCGCAACTAGGTAGCAGATTTCTCTACACTGCCATGTCACTCACCTTCACACAGCTTATTTCTATCTCCCATTCACTGTTTTCTATTCCCCAGGTCTCTCTAATGATACATTGAAATTTATCTTCAGTTTTGGCATTTATCAAAACCTAGCATTTGACTTTAGGCTTGGCCTTTGGAAAGCCAAAAAGCCAACTCTACCATTCCAATATAATTTCTGTCATAGCTGACCTTGTGCATGATCAAGGATCAGATGAACGAGCCGGCTGCCATCATGTCAAATGAGGTGACCAGTGTTAGTGATATGAACAAGGCTAGTCATTAAGACCCATTGTCCGTATCTGAATGTTCACTTTAAATTATCAGAAAGCCTCATAGGGCGGGCCACAGTGGCTCAGTGGCAGAGTTCTTGCCTGCCGTGCCAGAGACCTAGGTTCGATTCCCATGTTCCTGCCCATGCAAAAGAAAAAAAAAAAAAAAAAAAAAAAAAATATATATATATATATATATATATAGGGAACCTTATAACTTTAAATAGAAACTCTCTTTATGTGCTTTATATATTGAAATTCTCTCAGTTTATTAAAAAATATATTTACATTTTGCTGCAAAAATAAAATGCTACTGCAATTAATCATATGTAAGCTTTCATTTAATCTACAAAACAATTAAGAAATTTCAAAAGTTAAACAGGGAAATATATATTAGCAATTAATATGAATATTAAGAGAAGATGTATTAGCTGGAAAATTTTATGAGTAAATTATATCGTTTATGAAGCAACAATTTAAATAATTTAGATAATAGTAGAAGGTAGAAATGGAAATTTACTTAAAATTCTAATCTTTGTAGAATTGTTTGGTACACAAAATATTTGTAACATTAAGTAAAATAACTTGTAGGAACTATAATTTTTTATTATTTAATTACGTTTAAGCCATGATTCTTCCCTGAAAATGTTTTATGTGGGAATTGCTTTCATCTTGTGAAGATGAGTATGAAGCAGAATGTCAACTTTGCCTCTTAAAATCTTCACAAGAGAATAAAAACTAACTCCTGAATTACAGCATGAATAATAAATGATCTTTTATCCAATCATAATAAAAAGTAAAAAGATGTGAAGAAAAGGAGAACTGTTATTTCTAATAATCAAACTTTAAAACAGCAGAATTTTCAAAACTACCTTTAAAAGGTAATGCTTTGTAATTTGGAGTCTACAGAAGCCTAAAATTTACATGAAAACTTGTCAAATGATTATTATATACTGCCAACTATTTTCAACAGTTGAAGACAAAAGATTATTTTGATTTACCCAAGAGATGAATTCTAGATACAAAGTTGCTTCCGGAAAAACATCTCCATTCCATCTACCTAAATATAAGAGATTTGGAAATTTGTCATCTACTCATTCAGCTTGTTCATTTAAGATGAAATAGAAGCTGTTCCATGTTAAAAGAGCTGCTTGAGCAGACGCAAGTCTTAATATTTCCTTTGTATGTAATGTTGCCAGACAGACAGAACCAAGACTTAATGATTTCTTGCAGAGAAAATAGTTGGTTTCCTGAAGCACGCTGAAGAAAACACTGAACTGATGTGCCTTGAGAGGGTGACTATCTTTTACATGATCTTGTTGTAAAGCTCCAGGAAAGATGCTGAAATTAAAGTACAAGCAGTGAAAGTTGAGATGCAGATGGAAATTCAAAGATGATTTTTAAAAAATGTTCAAAGCATTGATCCATTAACCCATTGCCACATTTCTAGACCAGAATTTAAGGACAATGTTTATTTTTTCAGATGCTAAACATTAAGTGCCTGCAGAAAGAAAGAAAGAAAACTCTGCGGGTGAGCTCACTGCCGTCCCCTCTATGTGGGGCATGACTCCCAGGGGTGTAACTCTCCCTGGCAACATGGGACAGGATTCCAGGGTTTGAGCTTGGCCCAGGCATCATAGGATTGAGAAGGCTTCTTGACCAAAAGGAGGAAGAGAAATGAATCAAAATAAAGTTTTCGTGGCTGAGACATAGAACCAAGAGGTCATTCTGGAGATTATTCTTATGCAGTATATAAATATCCCCTTTCGGTTTTTGGTGTATTGAAGTAGCTAGAGGAAAATACCTGAAACCATTGATCTGTAATCCAATGGCCTTGATTCTTGAAGATGATTGAATAACTATAGAGCTTTTAAGGTATGACCGTGTGATTGTGAAAACCTTGTGACTGACTCTCCCTTTATCCAAATGAGTAAGGAAAAAAAAAGACAATAATAAATAAATAATAGGGGAGAGGTGGCATGAGATGTTTTGGGTGTTCTTTTTATTTTTATTTTTACTTTTATCCTTATTTTTATTTTTTGGAATAATGAAAATGTTAAAAAATCAATTGTGATGATGAATGTACAACTATATGATGATACTGTGAACCACTGACTACAATTTGGATGATTATATGATATGTGTATATATAAAATATATCAATAAAACTGTATTAAAAAGGCAAGTGCATTATATATAATGAAAAATCAGTGGTTTGGGACTCACAATAAACGTGCAATTTATGACAAAAACTGTAAAGGTGGGAGAACAGAGAGATATAGTAACATAGTTTGTGTATACTATTAAAGATAAGTTTGTATCAAAGAAAATGAAACCGCTATAGATTTAAGACATTAAATTTAAGCTCCATGATAGCTATAAAGAACATATAAAGAATACATAAGTTAAAAAACACAGAAAGTAGAGTATAGGGTGCCAGAGGAAGGGTGCAGAGGGAATGAGGATTTAACGTAAAATGGGTGTGGGATTTCTGTCGGGGAATATGGGAAAGTTCTAGTAAAGGAGGGTGGTGATGGTAACGCAACATTGGAAACGTGATTAATCCCACTGAATGGTATGCTTTGCAAGGTTAAGATGGGAAAGCTTAAGTTATCTGCATGTTGCAACAATTGAGAAAAAAAAGAGACAATGACAAATGCAACATATGCTCATGAAGGGGATCTTACAACAGAGAGGAGGTGCAAAAGGATATTATCAGTAAATATGAAAAAATTAGAATATAGATGGTAAAAGTTATATCAAGGTTAAATTTCTTGAACTTGATAACTGCACTTAAGATGGCTACATAAGTGAATATCGTTGTTCTTAGGAAATGTACATGGTGGTACGAAGGGTTCACAGAGTCTGACATATGTAACCTACACTCAAGTGTTCAGAAAATGGAAAGACAGGTAGAAAGAACGGTATGACAAATATGGCAAAATGTTAAAATTGGTGGATCTGGGTGTCTGAGCAGCAGGGGTTAAGGTATGTTGAAGTTCTCTGTATGTGATCAGTGTTGTTTATTTTTCACTGTGAAACTTTTTATTTTTTAAGATGATAGAACTGGGTTGCATTAATTATACTTAAAATACTATAAAGCATTATGTTTAAATGTACATTATCTGAATTTTGCTTGAAAAAAAACACTACCCTCTTTCCAGTAAAAACATTCTTTTAGTTTCCAGGGACCTGAGAGTATACCTGATCTGAATGAGTTGGGAATTGCTCTTAGAAAAATAAACATATTAAAATGTAAACATATTAATGAGATGTTAATAGAGAGAGTGATACTGTATCTGTTAAATTGTAAGATCAGCACATAATCATTCTCTATTGGAGAAAAAACAGAAGTGATGTCCTGGAGTGGGGGAAGGCAAATTCAAGTTGAAAAGTTTCCACCCAAATGTAGTAGATGATGTGTATATTATTTAAATGCAATATATTCAAGTCTCCACACTGTATTACATCACAACTTTTGTTTATGATGCGAATTTTTACAATACAAACAAAAAATACAAAAATGCAATATATGAATACAGTTAAATGCAGATGGTGACTTTTTTTCCTTTTCAAGAGGCCATGATTTCCATTTCTAGTAAAATAAAGAGACTGCACATAGGTAGAAACAAGTTGGTCATTAGCTTCACAATTTTGCCTAGAAATGATCTATAAATGCATTCCCCCCCCCCGCTACTTACCATAAAGAGTAAAAAAGGAGTTAAGGGAAAGTTTCCTTGTTGTTTCCTACCATATGAAAGATGCTATACTCTATTTTAGCAGGGCCAATATATGAAAAATATCTAAATTAAATGTTATTACAAAAATGAAGCAGTAATGAGACTCTGGTTAAAGAGGGTACTAATGAGAATAGTGTATATTTAAAGAATCACAAACAAACAAAAAGGTTGTTATAAAAAAGCTCTAGGTACAGTGTAAGCATGTAGTTTTTTTTTCCATGTGTATTTTTAAACAATGGAAGTGTCAAAAAACAGGGTCAACTGTGTTAGCATTATTGTATATGCTGCCTTGAATGGAGCTCCTGTATTATAATCATCACAGAGAAGCATAGTTTGCATCATATTATGGCAATTTATCCTTAATGAAAACCTTCCAGAGTCCTTTTATTTCAGAATATTCTGTAAACAATCAAACCACCAGAACATGATTGTACAACAGTAAAATGTTCTCCTGCATTAAATTGAAGACATCGGCCTTAAAAAAACAGAAAAAGAGTAGGAAAGGCACTTAGAGCTCTTACTTTCTAAGAACACAACAGCCCTAGACAATTCAAAGCATCTTAATCTCCATCAAGAAGAACAACAACAAAATAATAAGTTTTGTCATGCTGTTATTCCATCATTATGGATAAAACTGGTGTCCAAGCTGGCATGTTGGCAACTAACACAACCGGTGATCAATAGAAGGTTTAAAAGATCTTCCGTTTCTTCTTGTTCTTTTCCAGGTTTCTCGAAGAGTTCTGTGGTTCTAATATACATTTGTTAAGCTTACCAATTTGCTTTTTCGTCCTCAAACTGACAATGTTTATCCTCTAATTCTTTGTGCTATGCTTCCAAATTCTTTTTCATTTGCTCTTGGCGCCCCTTAGCTTCTGAAGATTTTCCTTTGACCTTCATCTCAACACCTGTTCCATCTCCGTCTTCATCTTGGCTACATGCTCCCTTCTTTCTTCCTCCATCTGAGCCAGAGGAATCCTGGTAAGCTGCCCTTCTTTCTTGTTGTTATCAACTCCATTATGAGTCACAGCTGCCAGTTTTCTGCTTCTGTAGTTCTCACAGTCTACAGTATTAGTGACATCTTTCAAGTCCTGCATGTGTGTTCGTATCAACATATTTCTTAGAACTGTAAAATCACAATGTTCATCATTTTCAACTTCAGCAATACCCCAAGGACACTGCCTTCCTCTGACCCCTCTGCTGTTAGCTTCTATGACAGTGTTACTGCCCACCACAGAAAGGGTAAACGGTCCTTCATCTTTTTAACAAGCTTATTTTCTTCTTCATCATTTGTTTCTGGAAATTCATATATTTTAAGTTTATGTTCTTGGATTTCTTTCATTATCTGTTTTTTAAATTGTTGGCAATTCTCTGGTGTGAGAGTGTCTGCTCTGGCAATAAGTGGGATGATATTCACTTTTCATGTAAGAGCTTTGTAAACTCAATATCCAATGGTGTAAGTCCATGTCCTGAAGGAGCAATGAAATATAAACAGCACTGCACCCTGTTGTCAGGCATCTGTCATGTGTTCGTTCGAGATTCTGCATTTAGGTACTCTTCCAATTTACTATCAATGTAATCGATGACAGGCTGCCAATAATTACCATTATCCACCGCATCTCCCAAGCCCGGGGTATCAACGATTGTCAGCAGCAACTGAACACCACCTTCCTGGATTGCTCCACCTGTACAGTCTTTATTCACTCTATACGAAGGACCTGGATACTCTGGAGAATACAGATCTTTGAGGAATAACGAGCTGATTAATGTTGATTTTCTCAGTCCAGATTCACCTGCTATTGTAAGTGTGCATTCAAACCTCTTTTCACGGCTTTTCTGTCTGCTTGATTTGGGAGATCTGCAAACCCCACACAGCCTTCAAGGCGCTTCTGCTGAGCCACGGTGCTGCGGTTGATGTGCCTCTGGTCAGCAGGAGTGGGTCTTGCACTGTGATCAGCATTGTCTTTGCAACTTGTAAGTTTATAGTATTTCAAAATAAATAAATAAACATACTATTAATTAGGGTATATTACATTTTTAGCTCCATTCGTTTCCTTAAAAATATGGTAATAATAGTTAACATATACATAGTTCTCTTATGCTTGACATGTATTTTAACTCTTTTAATCCCCCTGCAAGGAAACTGTTCATGCTCATATAGCTAGAAAATAGCAGAGCCAAGACTGAAACAAAGCATTTTGGCTCTGAAGTCTATGCTTCTAACTAATAGGCTATACTACTTCTTGACCAGCTTTTCTTATAATTAAATATTATTCTACAACACCTTTTTTAGATGGTATGTAGAATTCTACTGGATGGATAAATAATCATTATTTTGAAAATCTCTTGTAATTGTTCATCTGGATTGTCTATATTTCCCTTATTAAGCAATGCTGGGTTGAATCTAATCGTAGTCCATCTTCATGCTACTTGATGACTTTCTTGAATTAAGGATGTGTGTTTTAATCCTGGCCTCTTAGAACTGATATAATGCAGCACTACTTGCCCTCCTCTCGATCATGATTGGACATTTCTCCACTGCCACCAACGAGGTGTTGTTTCCTGTCTTGTAGATTCACACTTCTTCCCTTTGTATCTCCCACAGGCTGCTGCCTAGCAATGTGTGCTGGTCTGAAAGGAATTATGCACCCTAGAAAAGCGATGCCTTAATCCTAATCCAATCTTGTGGGAGCAACCATTTCTTCTAATTCCTACTCGCCACTTTAGGTTGGAAACTTGATTAGATTATCTCCATGGAGTTGCTACGCACCCAATTGTGGGTATTAGCTTTTGATTAGATGGAGATGTGACTCCACCCATTCCAGGTGGGTCTTGATTAGTTTACTGGAATCCTTTAAAAGAAGAACCATTTTGGAAAGAGTTACAGAGCCCAAACAGCCAGAGACCTATGGAGATGTAGAAGGAAAATGCCTCTGGGGGAGCTTCATGGAATAAGAAGCAGGGAAAGAAAGCTAGCAGACTCACCATGTTCACCATGTGCCTTTCCAGTTGAGAAAGAAACCCTGAAAGTCATTGGCCTCCTTGAACCAAGGTATCTTTCCCTGGATGCCTTCGATTGGACATTTGTATAGCCTTGCTTTAGTTGGGACATTTTCACGGCCTTAGAACTGTGAAATTGCAACTTAAATTCCCCCCTTTAAAAGTTGTTCTGTTTTTGGTATATTGCATTCCAGCAGCTAGCAAACTAGAGCACAGTGCTTGCTACTAAACTACACAAACAAGCACACCACACGCATAGAACCAGTTGTCTCAGCTCAACAAACTTCTAATATAGCAGTGGGGGAAGTTGGAGGGGAATGAACCAGGTAAATTATAGGCTCAAAGTCTCACACTGCTAGCTGCTACTGACTTGAAGCATTTCTTGGCTTTCCTGGACACTTCCTATTCCATCTCTTTCAAATTGCCTTTCCCCTTCCCAGTTCCTGCCATTGGACTGACACTGTCCTTTCTATTCAGTTAAACCACAAGGTAATGCTGAAATTCAACCTCTTTTGACCTGCAAAAATAGAAGTTTCACTTGGTTCAACATTGGAAAATTGGGCTGAGATGTTTATTTACCCATTGGAAAACATGGCAACCTCATGTCATGCAGTATAGCTTTTCAAAGCCTATGTAAGCCTTTCCTATATCTGGAGAAATTTCCATCTTGTAGATCCTGGTTTGACCAGTGTAGAAAGCAGAAACTTGCTTTCCCAGACTCCTGTGGGACTAGAATATATGCATGTGACCCAGGCTTCTCCAATTAGGTGCAAGATTTTTGACTCAGAAGAGAATGAAAGGAAGGGGCTGGTCTGTCTCTGGAGAGGAGAGAAGATGGGATTGGGAGAGAGCATAAGGGGGTGTTCTTGGGTGATGGTTCTATTTCTTGGCCTAGGTGATTGTTATATAGAAACTTGCTATGTGATAATTCTTTTGTATTATTATTATTTTTTTACATGGGCAGGCACCTGGAAGCGAATCCAGGTCTTCTGGCATGGCAGGCAAGCGTCCTTGCCTGCTGAGCCACCGTGGCCCGCCCAATTCTTTTGTATTTTGTGTTCTTTTTAGATGTGCTATTGATAGCTAGGTAGAAAGATGCTTTTCACTTAAGCAGATTTGATTCATTTCTAGACTAAAAATTCTTGCTGCCTTAATTTGCTACAATTATTCTCAATTGTTTACTCTCTGTTCTTGGTTACATTAATGAGCTCTTTGTCCAGCTCTGCTTGTAAGGATGAGATATCACCCGAAGCAGGATGAAACAAACATAGGATATATATCACCACCTTCCTTCCTTTGAAGAACAAGGTCGAAGGCCTGAATGGTCAGCAAGAGAGAATGGCCTGTCAGATAACAGGACAAACAAAATGAAACAGATGACCATTACTCAGTTTAAAAACCCTGTGACTTAGTTTTGTTTTTTTTTCCTACTTTCTTCTGGACTTTTGCCATTCCTTTGTCTGGTCAGAGTATAAAAGTTAACGTCACCTTTCTCCCTTTGAACTGACCTTGGGAAGATTTCTCTTTCTTCCAGTTCCTTGTGGATGCATCTTTAAAAAACTCAGCTACTCACCAAAGCCAAGAGTCTTGTTTCTGTTGGATGTGGGATCAGGTGGGCCTAACTGTATAGGACCATGTTTGTATGACAGTAATTTTATTCAATTAAAAAAATTTAAAAACTCAATTCCACCAAGTGTTGGGGAGAGGCATGAAGCCTCCGCACTGCTGCAGGGTCTCTGGGAGGGCAGCCCTGCAGGCACTTCTGGCATTGTTCCTGGTCCAATAACCTCAAAGGCTAATTAGAGCTCCCAGGAACTACCAAATAGCCATTAGTAAATCCTCTTCCTGTTTTAACTTGCTAGAGTAAGTTCTTTGGGAACTAAGACCTGTGGCTGATGAAGGGAATTTAGGTTTTTTTGAGGCCAGACCTTGACTTGAAGCTGAAATCGCTGCCCTCATGGTCATCTGAACGCCAGCCTGCAGTGCCTCCAGGCCCCAGCAGCCACCTGAATGCCAGCCTGCAGTGCCTCCAGACTCCAGCAGCTCCTCTGCTCTCCTTTCAGAGTGTGTAGGGTTGAAATTAGACATAGCATGCTCTGCTGCTTTTAGTTGACTGTTGTTATCTTTTCTAAAAGGTAGAAGTTTATATTTTTATTTATTTATTTTTTTATATTAAGCATCACTACACCAACTTCCACCCCTGTACTCCTGGAAAATAAACGAATATACAAATGCAGACACCATCACCCCCCCCGCCACTACTTCCACTACAGTCAGTGTCCAGAGGTTACTCAAAGTCATGATATACTCTTATCTCACTAGAGCGTACGCTCCATGGACAGAGATATTTGTCTATTTTGTTCACTACTGCATCACAGCATTTAGAATGGTGCCTGGCACATAATAGGGACCCAATAAATTTTGTTAAATCAGTGAATGCATTGCCCTAAAATACATCATTTCATTAGTTCTTTCAGAAAGAACAAATGCTTATGGCGGTTGACAGGCTGGGATGTGGAGAACGTCAAGGTGACTCAGATGCATCTTTGCCCACAAGCAGTTCAGATGACACTGCTTATTCTAGAAACATTGCTAACAACCTTTGGGATATAGTTTGTCTCCTTAACACTAACCCACTTGGAGCATCTCTGTAATAGCAGTATGGAACAATGATTAGTTTAGTTTTTAGCAGGAGTCTCTTTAACTGCAGCATGGAAAAGTGATTAGTTTAGTTTTTAACCAGGAGGCAATGCCTTCCCTCTCTTAATATCAGACCAGGGAGGAGGGAGGCAGCAACAGTGCAGAGTGCAAGTGAGATTGAGGAATGTGCCAACCTCTTCCGTGCAGGCTGATGCTCTGACCGTGGTTTCTGAACCAACTTTGACATGATCAAAGTAATATCGAGGTGGCTGGACATCAATCCTATTGTTTCACTCCCTGATGGCTTCTCTTCAGACTTTGAACAAAGTCCACATTTGCCCTCACCCCATCTGGTCATGCCTTCCTCTCAGAACACTCTGTACTCTGCTCTTCAAGCCATTCCCTTTTCTAGGAAAGTTCTTTCCACTGATCTTTCTTTTGTTGGTTCCTTTTTAAGATGTGTTTTTAAAATTTTTCATTCTGGTAACATATGCACAACCTAAATTTTCCCATTTTAACTATTTTCAAATATACAATTCAGTGGTATTAGTTACATCCATGATGTGCCATCATCACCACCATCCATTATAAAACTTTTCCCTTCCTCCAAGCAGAAGCTCCACACTGATTAAACATTAGCTCCCAGCTCCCATCTGCACCCAGTCCTGGCAACCTGTATTCTAGTTTCTGACTCTAATCCAAAGCAGTGAGGTCATACGATATTTATCCTTTTATATACGGTTTATTTCACTTAAAATGATGTCTTCAAAGTTCATTGTTGTGTCATGTATTACAACTTCATTTCTTTGTACAGAAGAATAATATACCATTATAGGTATATACCACATGTGCTTATCCATTCTTCAGTTGATGGACACTTGAGTTGCTCCCATCTTTTAGCAACTGTTAATAAAGTTATTATGCACACTGATGTGCAAATATCTGTTAAAGTCCCTGCTTTCAATTCTTTTGGGTATATACCTAGCAATAGTACAGAATTATGACATAATATGATGACTTTTTAACCAAGCTATTTTCCACAGCAGCTGCACCATTTTACATTCCCACCAACAATATATGACTGTTTCTATTTCTCCCCATCCTCTCCAACACTCGTTATTTTCTATTTTTTTAATAGTAATCATTCTAGTAGATATGAGATGGTATCTCATTGTAGTTTTGATTTGCATTTCTCTAGTGGCTAATGATATTGAGCATCTTTTCATGTGTTTTTTTGTCATTTGAAGGCCTTTTTGAAGAAATGTCTAAGTCTTTTGCCCATTTTTAATTAGATTGTTTGTATTTTTCTTGTTAAGTTGTAGGAGTTCTTTAGATATTCTAGTTATTACACCTGTATCAGATACTGGTTTCTAAATATTTTCTGCTCAATTTGGGTTTAGTTTACTCTTCTTTGTCCAATTCTTCCAGGTGTGAAGGTGTGAGGTTAGGTTTCTTATTTGAGATCTTCCTTCTTTTTTAATATTTAATGTAAATATTTAAGCCATAAAGTTCTCTCTTAGCATTGTGTTTGTTGCATCTCATAAGCTCTGGTATGTTGTGTCAATTTCATTCACCTCAAGATATGTCCTAATTTCTCTTGTGATTCCTTCTTTGCTAATTGGTTGTTTAAGAGTATGTAGTTTAATTTCCATATTTTTATGTATTTTCTAGTCCTTCCTATGTTATAGACTTCTATCTTCATCCCATTGTGTTTGGAGAAGATACATTACATCATTTGAATATTTTAAATTTATTGAGACTTGCTTTGTGACCTAAGATAGAGTCTTATCCTGGACAGTGACCTATGTGCACAAGGGGGAATGTGTATTCTGCTGCTTTTGGATTTTCTATATATGTCTGTTAGGTCTAGTTGGTTTAGAGTATTGTTCAAATTTTCTATTTCCTTGCTGACCTTCTCTCCAGATGTTCTAACCATTATCAAAGTGGTTGTTTTAGTTAGGTAAAGCTGATGTAATTCAATATACCAGAAGTGGGTTGGCTTTTACAATAGGGATTTATTAACTTATAAGCTTACAGTTCTTAGGCTATGAAAATATCCCACCCAAGCCCAGTGAGCTGGACTCCTCTGTCAGATAGCAAGACATGTGGCAATGTCTGCTGGTCCTTCTCTCCTAGGTTTTATTGTTTTCAGCTTCTGGCTTCAATGGCTTCCTCTTGGCTTCCCTGGGATTCCCTTCTGTCTTTTATTCTCTTATAAAGGGCTCCAGTAAGAGGATTGTGCTGGTTTGAATCTGTTATGTACCCCAGAAAAGCCTATATTCTTTTAATTCAATCTTGTAGGGGCAGAACTATTGTAGGGGTGGGACCTTTGATTAGATTTTTTCCATGGAGATGTGATCCTGCCTATTCAAGATGGGTCTTAACCTGCTTGCTTGAGTCTTTTAAGGAAGAGACATTTTGGAGAGAGCTCAGAGCTGTGAGAAGCTGAGAAAGAAAGAAAATGCCCATAGAGACATTTTGGAGAGAAGGACCAGCAGACATAACCAAATGCCTTCCCATGTGACATAGAAACCCGAGATGCCAGAAGCCTGAGAAAATATCTTGGTTTTGCCTTAATTTAGGCATTTTTATGGACTTAAAATTGTAACTTGTACCTGAATAACTCCCCTTTGTAAAAGTCAATCCATTTTGGGTATATTACATTCTGGCAGCTTTAGCAAACTGAAACAAGGATTAAGACTCACTTTGAATGAGGTGGGTCACATTTCAATTTAAATAACCTAATCAAAAGATCCCATCTACAATAGATCTGTACCCACAGGAAAGGATTAAAAGAACATGATCTTTTCTGGGGTACATACAGCTTCAAACCATGACAAAAGTAAACTAAAGTCCCCTACTATTAATGTAGGACCATATATTTCTTTCATCAAATGTGTCAATATTTGCTTCATGTATTTTGGGGCTATGCTGTTAGGCGCACATATAATTATAGCTGTTATGTTTTCTTATTGAATTTACTCATTTACCAGTATATAGTGTCCTTCTTTGTCCCATTTAACCATTTTTGACTTAAGGTCTATTTTATCTGAATTAGTATATGTACCCCAGCCCTCTTTTAATTACTATTTACATGGAATATTTTTTTCCATACTTTTACTTTCAACCTATTTTGAACTTAAGATTCTTGTAGACAGCATACAAATTGAACTATGCTTTTTTGTATCCATTCTGCCAATCTTTGCCTTTTGACTAGAGAGTTTAATCCATTTACATTTTAAATAACTAATGGTAATGCAGCACTTTCTTCATTTTGCTATTTTGACTTTGTAAGTCTAATGTCTTTTTTTGTCCCTCAATTCTCCCCATTAATACTTACTGTCACATTGATATAACTTTTTTTTAGTGAATCATATTGAGCCCCTTCTCATTTCCTTCTATATATATTTTATATATTTTCTTTGTGATTACTGTGGGGTTTAAATTTAATATCCTAAATCTATAAGAAGTTAGTTTTACTTGATACAAACCTAATTCAGTAGTACACAGAACATTGTTCCTATACCCTGCTGTTCACCTTTTTTTATTACAAGTTTCAATTTTATATATTTTGTGCCCCCAAACCATAGATTTCTCATTATTTTTATGCATTTGCATTTTAGAATATATAAGAAGTACAAGGTGGAATATATACTGAAAATACAATGCAATAATACTGGATTTATAATTATCCATGTGGTTCCCTTTACTAGAGATCTATAGTACTTCATAGCAATTCAGTCTACTGTCTAGTGTCCCTTCCTTTCACTCTGAATAACTCCCTTTACCATTGCTTGTAGAGTAGGCTTAGTTAGTGAGGTGGTAGATGGACTCCCTCAGCTTTTTTTTTTTTTTTTCAATCTGCGAAGGTTTTAATCTCTCCATCATGTTTGAAAGTCAGTCTCATCAGATATAAAGTTCTTGATTGGAAATTATTTTCTTTCAGCACTTTAAATATTTCATGCCACTGCTTTCTTGTCCTGATGGTTTCTGATAACTAATTGGCATTTACTCATATTGGGACTCCTTTGTACATGACATGTTATTTTCTCTTACATCTTTCAGAATTCTCTCTTTTTCTTTGGCATTTGCTGTATAATTAAAATTTGTATGAGCATGGTTATCTTTGAGTTTATCCTGTTCAGGGTTTGTTAAGAGTCTTGAATGTGTATATTTATGCTTCATTAAATTTGGGAAGTAGACTGCTATTATTTATTCAAATATTCTTCTGCCCCTTTCATTCTTTCTTTTCCTTTTGTGACTCGGTATAATGAATTTATTGGTGTGCTTGATTGTGTCCTACTGGTCTCTTAGGCTCTATTGACTTTTCTTCATTTTCTTTTATTTCTGCTACTCAGCCTGAATAATTTCAATTGTATTATCTTCAAGTTTACAAATTCTTTCTTTTACCAGCTCCAATCTTATATTGAGACCCTCTAGAGAATTTTTTATTTCTGTTATTTATTTTTATTCTGTTATCTAATATTTTGTTTGATTCCTTTCTATAATTTATAGTGCTTCATTGAGATTCTAATTTTGTTCATTTATCATTTTCCTGATAGCCTTTATTTCTTTCTTCACAATTCCTTTAGCTCTTGTAGCATAGTGAAGATAAATTTTTAAGTCTGTGATATGTCCAAAGGCTGATATTATCCATTAATGGTTTCTGAAGTTTTATCTTGTTCTTTGCTTAGGCCATTAGTTCCTGTTTCTTTGTTTATCAGTAATCTTTTCTTGCACATTGTGCATTTTAAATCTTAATGTTTTAACTCTGAAGTTTAATTCCTGAACTGTGTTCCTTAAGTTTATATCCAGCGAGTGATATGACAGAGATTTCCTTGAGTTCCAGGAACAATTTTTAAGTTGTGTTTTATTGATTTGGTGCTCATCCAGGTACTGCAACCCTTCAACTGTTTTCCAGACTCTGTGGAAGATGGCTCTGCCACTTCTTTTAGTTGTTCAAATATTATATGGGGAAATGGAACCCTTGAGTATCTTACACTACCATCTTGGTCAACTTGAAACCTGCTTGTTCCTTTTTTATCATTGAAATTCAATTTAAATGCCACTATCTCAGAAAGCCTTCCACTTGCCAACCAAGCAGACATAGTCTTCCTGTCATTTTTTCCACATTATCCTGTTCGATATGTAGCAATAGAATACTTTTCCATATCTGACATTTTCCCTTTGTTAGCATTCTTCCTACCTTTTCTTTCCTTCTTTCCTTCCTCACTCTCTTTCCCTTCCTTCTTCCCTCTTTTCTTTCCTTCTCTCTGTCTCCTTTTATTTGCCTCCTTTCCTATATTTCTAACTCCATGAAAGTAGGGGCTTGTTGAACTGATTCACTCAGGGATTTCCAGTAGAACAAAGCTTTACATACAGCAGACATATGCTACACATTTGCTGAAAGAATTCATCACTCTGGCTTTTTAAAAGCTGAGGCTGACATCATTCCCTCTTAGGTAAACTGTTATATTCCATTTATTGAGGATGTTGGCAGAATTTTCACAATTCCAGGGAAACCATGCATAATGTAAAACCAGTTTCCTTAGAAAAGTGTTTGTTACTATTATGCTCTGTGATGTCTCTGGCTAAAGGAATGTGAAAACTGGAGGTGGCCAGAAGCAGAGTATAGCCAACCTTCAAATTAATTTATCCATGTGAAAGCTGGTGGTGGCCATGATGAGAGAATAACCAAACTTCAAGTTAATTTGTCCACATGACCAAGATTATGCCACATTGCACTTATCCCTTGCTAATGCAAGAATTAGGAAAAAAGTATAATGCCTTCCATTCACAGCTCATGGAGCAATTGTCCAAACAAATGTTGTCACGCTCACAATGGCCAGCGTTTACTGACCACGAGGCAACAGCACTTCTAGCCATTATTTCACTAAACCCTCCTAACAGCCCAGTGAGGCAAGGCTGTTTTCATCCCCACTTTTCAAATGAAGAAACTGAGCCTGGAGAAATCAAGCAGTCTGCTCAGAGACTTACAGCCTTGGGAGTAATTAAGAAATTATATTGAGCTCAGAAATGAACAATAATAACATATATGGGATAAGAATACTTGGGGACATTTCTTTCAAAATTGCTCTTATTTTTCCCCCCTTTTATTCACAGTACAGCTCTAGAAAAGCACATGAGCCACTCCAACACCAGCAGGTGGACCTTTGACCCCAACTGTACAGCCCACCAGCCACTCACAGTGGGCAAGTCACTTAAGCTTAGGACAAAAAAACAGGGAAGAGTCTTTTTGGCTAAGATCATTTTCAGCAAAATGTTTATAAAATAAAAACTCTTTGTGAATTCCTGTTGATTTTAAAAGATTAGCCTAATTAAACCTAAGGTAGCCAAGAGCTGGGGAAAAAGAGAACAAAATATTAAGCTACTGATATGAGAAATATTTAATGACTATCTGGTAGAAAAATAGCCCATATTAGGAAATTTTTAAGATGTCATCTGGAACAAATGATCCCATTTTCCATCTACCCAGAGGTGGATTTACTGTGACCCCAGTGAAACATGCATTTCACAGCCCCCCACTTGCATAGAACCTTCCAAGTCTCCATACCTAATTTTGTATTTGCAATATTTTTTTCTTAGAGAAGCATCCAAAATCAGGCCTCAAACGGGAAGAAGAAGAGCTAAAAATTAACTAATCCTGAAGTAGGTGACATGTGAAAACTGGCCCTGCTAAAGGATTGTCTTTGTGTCCCAAAACTGTTTAGGTGACTTCAATATTGTTTTGGGTTACGCTGGGTTGGAGGATGGTTAGTGTTTTTATCAATCAAGCATAACGCAAAATGGAAATTCAACAAATTTTTTTAGTTACTTTATGTGATTCAGAGGCTAATTTGCAAACTTATCAGAATGGATTTTAACCAGACAAAAGTGCTGCTGTATTTTCTTCATTTCAGATATGAAAGCAATGCACTTGAACATACTGTTTGTTTTATTTCACACCTCAAGGTGAATTGGCCCTAACATAAAATGAATTCAATTCCTTCCTTATTTTGTGACTGGACAATAAATCATAGTGAAGACTTAGAAGTAACATTAATGCGTTACTAAATTTCTAACCCAGCATCTATTATGCATGGCATTTTATGAGCATTAACTTATATTCCCACCTAGTTATAAAGCAATGGGTAGGGGGCATTCACACTAAGTGTTATCAGCAGGATTTGTACAGTATTGGCTGGGGTACAAAAAGGTGATGAGAGAGGAAGAAAACATTCGTCCCATTGGTTGGGTTAGCAGAACCATCCCTGAAAATGGTATGCCCAGAAGGGCATCATCCCTGTGAAAATAATGAGTGCTAATAACTTTAAAGTTTGTATTTTCTGGAAACTTCTGCTGATGTCAGAGAGTCACTAGAACTTTATTCTGTGGGCAGTGGAAAAGGAAGCCTTGTTTTCTTCCTGACCAGTCTGAACTGGATGGATCTCAGAATCTTAGATACATAGGTTTTTTTTTTTTTTTTTTTTTTTTTGCACAGGCTATTTTTAAACGGGCTTCAGAAAGAGAAAAAAGAAAATACCATATTCATGTTTTTTTTCTCCATTTCACATTTAACCTGAGTTCTGTGTGCATGGGGGTCTTTTTAAAAAATAATTTTAAGTCCAGATCTCTGTAAGAACTGGCTTATCTCACATCAACATGTTCTACATCACATCTCTTCCCACCCTTTGCCTCCCAACTCACCCCGCAGCACCCCCATACACACCTCACAGGCCTATGGTTTGTCTCTTTTGACCAAAACTGCACCCTAAGGATGGAAGGAAGGGGCGAGAAAGAGATGAGCCCTACCACTAAGACCATTTCTACCAACCAACCATTGGTGCACCAGTTTGTTGGTTTCTTAAAAAACTAGGCATGCAGCCACCATGTGACCCAGCAATTGCATGATGAACCCCTGGGCTGCGGGTGACAGGGCTTTAATAAATGTCAAAGGCTGGTCCCCAGGCCACATTTATTGTCTCAAAATCTCTGTGACTGGGCCCAAGCTTGCGCATATTTATAAAACTCTAAAGATCATTCTGATGCCCAGGTACTGTGAGAGGCACAGTTCTACAAGAAGCACTAAAAGATTTTTCATCTCTGAGTCGAAGGAAAAGCTAATTTGGTACAAGTGAATTTAAGGTCAGCAGGCCCCTGGGCTGGCAGGACCAAGGCAGGACCCCTGGCATGGGAGCACTGAGTTAGAAGCTGGGCAGCTAGGCTGATTCCAGGAAGCATCGCTCTTTATGATAAGTGAAATATCCCTTGAGTAAATGAGAACTAAGGCACAAGGCTATCACATAACAGGGGAAGCACTGATGGGTCTGTGTTTGACTGGAGCCGACATTGCCTCCTCTAAAATAAACATCAATAAATGTTTAGAGAATATTGGTTTGAATGGGACTATGGACTAACCCAGCTGAGATAAGGAGTGAGGGAGGAGTTCAGTGATTCCAGAGAAAGGTGAAACTGTTATCATGATACTTGGGTTATTTAATTTAAAAAGGCAAAAAATGTTAAAACACTAATGAAATAATAAAAAGTGAGTTGTTTTTAACTATTCTTTTATTATGGTAAATTTACTGCTATGAGAAGAGAACTAATAAGCCCATTATAATTTGACTTTTTAGGGACCCGGTTGAAAAGTGCATCACTACAGATATGGCTGCTTTACCCAAGAAAGGAGGTAACATTTAATACTACTTCTGCTTCACTTTACATGGGACTAGCACTTATTTTTCTGAAAAACTCAAATAACTGTCAAGTGTTATCTCTTCTAAGCTGATCATACCAAAAGATAGACAAAATAATTATCAAGTTTTATAGCTCTCCAGAAAGGTCAAGCTGCTCGTCTAACCCAGAGAGTCTGCAGCAGCGCTGTAATTCAAACCCGTGTGGTATTCTGTGTTATTAAACAGTGGTTTTTATTTGCTCACCATGCTTGCCTAAGAGAATGGAAGATTCTGAGAGTCAAGCTAAAATTTTAAGGTATTTAGTTCTCAATCTCCGCAAGCCAATGAAGCTGTTACTATACATCACACTATATGGAAAGACAGGACGATCATTGTATAATGGACTGGATTTTAAGTGTGGCTAGAAAACAGCTGTGACACTAACAACACGTACATCAAGTACGGCTTGGGCGCTGACATTCACCTCTTCATCTGACCTGCTTTACGTGCCACCAGGTCCTTCTGCAACCTGGAGAGTTCACTGCAGTCGAAAGACGCACACCGAGGGCTGCTGTGAAGAGTCCGAGGTGCTGATGGCCTAGAGGTGACTGTGTGAGCCCCGTCCGCTAGCCGGGGAGCGCACACTGAGGCAAAGAATATGTTCCTTTTGTGAACATATATTTGGTATCGTCCTTCATTAAATATAACATTTTTTTCACATTTTATAGTATTCATTTATTATAAAATTATTTGGCACTTCAATATTTTTAAAAATCTGGCGACCTTAAAATAATTCACTTTGGACATTTTCTGTGATTTTTTATTTGACTTTGGGAAGTCCCAAAATTCTTTGATAAATAAATTCAAGTTTTCAGGAGTAAAGTCACTTTCATATGGCAGGAGGATTATTTATAGGTATGCTGAAGCATTGACCTCTGCTCAGGGCTCCCAGTGTCTGGAAAAGTGTTTTTTCTTTGAAAATTTACTTTGTAGTGCTGACAGTACTTTAAGTGGGGTTAGTCCCAAGAATTCTCCTTCAGAATGTGAAATAATTCAAATCTGTATTTCATAACCATGTTAAAAATCCCTCCAAATTCTCATTATTATTGAAGGTTACTAACTTGAACCCGAGGTGCATCTTCACTGTGGCAGCCTCCACATAGGAGAACAATGATTTAGCAGAGAA
Organism: Tamandua tetradactyla; assembly: GCF_023851605.1. Classification (NCBI taxonomy): domain Eukaryota; kingdom Metazoa; phylum Chordata; class Mammalia; order Pilosa; family Myrmecophagidae; genus Tamandua; species Tamandua tetradactyla. The sequence continues at coordinate 225,717 of NC_135340.1, read as the reverse complement.
CTTATAGCTTCAGAGTTGCTAAAATGGGTTCAATATCCTGTTTCAATTCCTGTGTCAGATGTGAGGGTAGAATAAATCTTTACTGCCAAGAGTAATCTCTAAATTGTTGAAATAGTGCATTGAATGTTGAGTCAATGTGCAACAAACTTTTGGTTTTGATACTAAAGATTTCTCTCATTTGGAAACAAAAATAAAGTATTTTAAAAGTGAAATATAGTCACACAATATAATGTAAAATATGAGATGTAATGTAGACTGTCAAAGATAACATTTGTGCATGTACATATTTTCATTGAAAGGACCTATAGTTAAAATTTCTTTGAGCGTTAAAAAGGCTTTTGGTTTCACACAATGCCTGCCAGATATCAACCACCTGGACAAGAAAAGGGCTCACTTTCCACTTGAAAACTACAGAAAAAAAAATGTTGTTAAGGAGTTCCAACCTAGAACTTGTTATCGAGAAAAAAGGGAAGGAATCCACAGCAGCTCACAAAACTGATATTTACTTGGAGAATCTGGCTGGCTGCTATTTAATAGGACTTTCTCAAAAATAATAACTAATCACTTATTGAGTTAATATCAGGGAGGCGGTCCTGTGCTGAATATTTTGGATCATGTGTGAACTTATTTAATCTGCAACAAACTATGAAAAAAGTTCTATAAATATCCCCATTTTATAGTTGAAGATAATGAGACATGGGGAAGTTAAGAAACTCACTTAAGTTTCCACAACTAGTAAGTGACAAGGCAAGGATTTGAACCCACAAGTCTGTCTTCCTGTCTTCCACTTCCAAGCTTTAAAAGTTTTGTCCCCAATTATCTTGTTCAGAGGGGAGAGTGTCTCTCCCTCCCAAGACCAGTCTGTCCTCTCACACACCTGATTCGTTCTCGTGTTCATGGTACCACCAGTCACTCCTTTTCTCCTAGTATCAAGTTCTCTGCTCTCCACTTGCTCATCCCCGATAGAATTTTTTATTTTTAATACTTTATGTCAGTGGTTTTCAAACTTAAGTATATATCAGATTACCTGGAGAATTTGATAAAACACAGCTTAGAGGCCAGACTTCCAGAGTTCCTGATTTAGTAGGTCTGGAGAGGGGCCTGGAGAATTTCCTTTTCAAAGTTTGCAGGTGCTGCTGCTACTGCTGAGCTGAGTCCTGCTATATGATAAGTAACTAGGGGGGAGTTTTAGGACACCCAGAAATAAGCCAAAGAGTTTTTCAAGTGTCCTTTTTATTTCTTTCCAACATAATGCTAAATTCAGATATTACTCATGCTGTCTTTTCCTTAAAATAATTTTATTGACAAATCTTCACACATATTCAGTCCATACATTGTATACAATCACTGGCTCACAATATCATCACATAGTTGTGGATTCATCATCATGACCATTTTTTAGAACATCTGCATCACTCCAGAAAAAAAAATAAAAAGAAAAATGAAAAAACTCATACACCCCATACCTCTCACCCTTCTCTCTAATTGACCACTAGTAGTTCAATCTGCTCAATCTATTTTATTCTTTATCCCCCCTATAATTTTAATTTTATCCATATTTTTTTGCTCATCTTTTCATACCCAGTATAAAGGAGCATCAGACACAACGTTTTCACAATCACCCAGTCGCATTGTAAAAGTTATATCTTTATATAATTGTCTTCAAGAGTCAAGGCTGCTGAAACACAACTCGACAGTTTCAGGTACTTCCCTCCAGCCACCCCAACATACTATAAACCAAAAAGGGATAACTATATAATGCATAAGAAAAACCTCCAGGATAACCTCTCAACTCTGTTTGAAATATCTCAGCCACTGAAACTTTATTTTGCTTCATTTCTCTCTCCCCGTTTTGGTCAGGAAAGCATTCTCAATCTCTTGATCCCACGTTCTGGCTCATCCAGGATTTCTGTCCCACGTGGCCAGGGAGATTTACACCCTGGGAATCATGTCCCATGTAAGGGGAAAGGGTAGTGAGTTCACCTGCCAAGTTGACTTAGAGGGAGGGATTGCATCTGAGCAACAAAAGAGGTTTTCTGGGGATGATTCTTAGGCATAATTTTAAGTAGGTTTAGCTTATGTACAAATGTACAAATAAAAAATCTTTTTGCATGAGGGAGAACAAATGAATGTCAATATTGTAACGTGTTTAAAATGGATGGTGTGCAGGAAAAAGTACAATCAATGCAAGCTAGGGTCTATAGTCAAAAGTAAAACTGTAATATGGTCCCACTGAATGTAACAAAGGCATTATGCCAAAACTAGACATAAATATGCAGAGAAATAGGGGAGAGGTATGGATTCTCTGTGGAAGGAAATGTCTTCAGACAGATTATGGTGGCGAAGGCGTGTTTATACATTAAAGTTGGATTGTATGATGTGTGAATAAAACTGTTTAAAAATGAACAGAGAGAAAAGGTGGAGGAAAAGATGTACCTGTTCACTGTTGGTAGGGAAACTGAGGGGTGCAGCCCCTTGGAGGGCAGCGTGGTGGTTCCATAGGAGGCGAAGGGTGGGGTTGCCATAGGATCCTGCAACCCCTTTGCTCAGTACATACCTGGAGGAACTGAGTGTGGGACATGAGTGAACATTTGCACACTGTGTCTATGGGGGCAATGTTCACAACCCACAATGGATAGAGATGGCCTAAGGGTACAATGACTGAGGAATGGAAGGGGGAACAGTGGTGTATACACACAATGGGCTACTGAGTGCGTGCAAGAAAAAATGAAGTTGTGAGGCATCCAGCTAGGTGAATGAACCTTAAGGACTCTATGTTGAATGAAATGTCAGAAACAGACAAATATTATCATGTCTCACTCATATGGACTAACCGTAATATAAAAACTTGGTGAACTGAAGTCAAGAGCATGGGTTATCAGGTTGGGGCCTATTGTAAAGGGTCCTAGATTGTAAGCTCTTACAGCATCACATATATTAGGGAGATGTAACTGTTATTTTTAAATTCTGAGATACTGAACTGTTTGTATATAACATGGTCATTCCCAGAAACTTCAGGTATTTATGTAACACATGAGATTCAGAGTTAGAGCTCTGAAGCTATGAAAGTCAGCAGTACCCCATACAGGAACTGTTTAAAAAGTTGAAAAAGAGATCAGACTTTGAAAAGAGATATGAAGGAGGCTAATCTGGATAGGACCAAGGTAAATCAGAATACAGGATAAAGGATGGTATCATCTATATATTAAAACTTTAAACTTCTATGTGAGATCAAACGGAGAGATGTTTTATTTGATGCAAAATTTTTATTTTGTGTAACGTATTACCTAATTTAACTTGTATGATCAGTTTAGTTGAATACCTAAGTACATGGAATCTTGAATAGGGCATGAGATTTTGTTGGTGTGTATAGGTTAGTGTGATGCACCCAAATATCCCAGAGTGATTTGGGGAGTGAATAAAGAAGTATTTGCAAAGTCCCTTTGTTGACTGGGAAGAAAGGAGGAAATATTCAATTTCCCCTTTTGGAGAATTCCTGATACTCTTGCAAGCAGTGGGGACATCAAATCAATAGGCTGAGCCCACGATCTTAGGGTTCGCCAAAATGAAACTTATTCATTGTACCCTTAGGCCATCTCTATCCACTGTGGGTTGTGAACATTGCCCCCATAGACACAGTGTGCAAATGTTCATTCATGTCCCACACTCAGTCCCTCCAGGTATGTACTGAGCAAAGGGGTTGCAGGATCCTATGGCAACCCCACCCCTAGACTCCTGTGAAACCACCACACTGCCCCCCAAGGGGCTGCACCTCTCATTTCCCTAACAACAGTGAATAGGTTCATCTCTTTCTCCACATTTTCTCTAGCACTTATTTCTCTCTGTTCATTTTTAAACAGTTTTATTCACACATCATACAATCCAACTTAAATGTATAGACATGCCTTTGCCACCATAATCTGTCTGAAGACATTTCCTTCCACAGAGAATCCATACCTCTCCCCTATTTCTCTGCATATTTATGTCTAGTTTTGGCATAATGCCCTTGTTACATTCAGTGGGACCATATTACAGTTTTACTTTTGACTATAGACCCTAGCTTGCATTGATTGTACTTTTTCCTGCACACCATCCATTTTCAACACCTTACAATATTGACATTCATTTGTTCTCTCTCATGCAAAAAGGTCTTTTATTTGTACATTTCATTATCAACAGTGTCCACTCTGAGCATTCCTAGATTCACCATCTTAGTCTTTATCCCCATCTTTCCTTCTGGTTTCATACGTGCCCCCAGCCCTTCTCCCTCAGTCATGCTCATATTCAGCTTCATTCAGTGTCCTAATATTATTGTGTTACAATCAGGTAGTATTGTGCTATCCATTTCTGAAGTTTTACAGTCAGTCCAGTTGCACAATCTGTATCCCTTCAGCACCAATTGCCCAATCTCTACTCTAATTCTATCTCCTGATAACATGTGTTCTTAAACTTTAACTCTCGAAGTTCACCCATTAATGTTAGTTCATATTAGTGAGACCTCACTCAGCATAATGTCTTCAAGTTTCATCCACGTTGTTACGTGTTTATGACTTTATTCTATCTTACAGCTGTGTTATATTCAATCGTATGTATATACCAAAGCTTGTTTAGCCACTCATCCATTGATGATGGACATTTGGTCTGTTTCCATCTCTTGGCAATCATAAATAATGCTGGCATAAACATCGGTGTGCAGATGTCTGTTTGTGTCCTTGCTTTCAGTTCCTCTGAATATATACCTAGCAATGAGATTGCTAGATCATATGGCAATTCTATACTTTTAGCTTCCTGAGGAACCACCAAAATGCCATCCAGAGCATTTGTACCATTTTACATTCCCACCAACAGTGGATAAGTGTGTCTCTTTCTCCACATCCGCTCTAGCACTTGTCATTTCTGTTTTAGTTTATTTTTATATTGACCATTCTAGTGGGTGTTAGGTGGTATCTCATTGTGGTTTTGATTTGTATTTCCCTAATAGCCAGGGAAGTTGAGCATCTTTTCATGTGCCTTTTCAGCCATTTGTAGTTCCTCTTCTGAGAAGTGTCTATTCATTCATTTGCCAATTTTTAAATTGGGTTGTTTGTCTTTTTGTTGTTGAATTGAAGAATCTCCTTGTATATTCTGGTTACTAGACCCTTATCTGATATGTGGTTTCCAAATATTGTCTCCCATTGCGTAGGCTGCCTTTTTATTTTACTGACAAAGTTCTTTGATGCACGAAACTGTTTACTTTTGAGGAGTTCCCATTTATCTATTTCTTTTTTCAGTGCTCATGCTTTGGGTGTAAGGTCTAGGAAACTGCCCCCTATTACAGTGTTTATGATATTTCCCTACATTTTCTTCTAAAAGTTTTATGGTCTTAGGTCTAATGTTTAGATCTTTGATCCGTTTTGAGTTAGCTTTTGTGTAGGGTGTGAGATACGGGCCCTCTTTCATTCTTTTGTATATGGATATCCAATTCTCCAAGCACCATTTATTGAAGAGGCAGCTCTGTCCCAGGTGGGTTGGCTTTGACCACCTTATCAAAGATCAATTGTCCAAAGATGAGAAGGTCTATTTCTGAACACTCAATTGGATTCCATTGGTCAGTATATCTATCTCTATGGCAGTACCATGCTATTTTGACCACTGTAGCTTTATAATATACTTTAAAGTCAGGTAGTGTGAGACCTCCCACTTCATTTTTCTTTCTCAAGATATTTTTAGCTATTCAGAGTATCTTCCAAATATTTTGTTATTGGTTTTTCTATTTCTGCAAAGTAAGTTTTTAGGATTTTAATTGGTATTGCATTGAATCTATAAATCAATTTGGGTAGACTTGACATCTTAACTATATTTAGTCTTCCATTTATGTAGGTTTTCCATGATTTCTTTGAGCAATTTCTTGTAGATTTCTGTATGTAGGTCTTTTGTATCCTTAGTTAAATTTATTCCTAAATATTTTATTCTTTTGGTGGCTGTTGTAAATGGATTTTTTTTCTTGATTTCCTCCTCAGATTGCCCATCACTACAAACACTACTGATGTTGATCTTGTACCCTGCCACTTTGCTGTACTCATTTATTAGCTCTAGTAGGTTTGCTGTAGTTTTTTTTTGGGGGGGAGGGATTTTTTTTTTTTTTTTTTTTTTTTTTTTAAAGGAAAGACAGAGAGAAGGAAGGAAGGATAGAAGGAAGGAAGAGAGGAAGAAAGGGAAACATCTTTTAAACATTTTCTTGTTTTATTGTATTTTTGTTTCTCCGTTTTCGTTACATGGGCTGGGGCCGGGAATCGAACCGAGGTCCTCCGGCATAGCAGGCAAGCACTTTGCCCGCTGAGCCACCGCGGCCCGCCCGGGGGGGAGGGATTTTTGACATATAATATCTTATCATCTGCAAACAGTGAGAGTTTTACTTCTTCCTTTCCAATTTGGATAACTTTATTTCTTTTTCTTGTCTAACTGCTCTGGCTAGAACTTCCAGCACAATATTGAATAACAATGGTAACAGTGGGCATCTTTGAGGATGATGTTAGCTGTGGGTTTTTCATATATTTCCTTTATCATGTTGAGGAAGTTCCCTTCTATACCTATCCTTTGAGGAGTTTTCATCAAGAAAGGATGTTGAATTTTGTCAAATGCCTTTTCTGCATCAATTGAGATGATCATGTGGTTTTTCTGCTTTGATTTGTTTATATGGTATATTACATTAATTGATTTTCTTATATTGAACCATCCTTGGTCAATTATAAATTCCACTTGGTTATGGTGTGTAATTCAATTCTTTTAATGTGTTGCTGGATTAGAATTGCAAATATTTTGTTGAGAATTTTTGTATCTCTAGTCATTAAAGAGATTGATCTCTAATTTTCTTTTCTTGTGGTATCTTTGTCTGACTTTGGTATTATAGTGATAGTGGCTTCATAGAATGAGTTAGGTAGCTTTCCCTCCTCTTCATTTGTTTTGAAGAGTTTGAACAGAGTTTGCACTAATTCTTTCTTGAACACTTAGTAGAATTCACATGTGAAGACTTCTGGTCCTGGACTTCTCTTTTTTGGGAGCTGCTTGATGACTGATTCGATCTCTTTACTTGTGATTGGTTTGTTGAGGTTGTCTATTTCTTCTTGAGTCAATGTTGGTTGTTCATGCCTTTCTAGGAAGTTGTCCATTTCATCAAAAAACTACATTGTCTGGTTTATTAGCACAAAGTTGTTCATAGTATCCTCTCATTAACTCCTTTGTTTTTGCAGGGTCAGTTGTTATGTCTCCTCTTCCATTTCTGGTTTTATTTATTTGCATTCTCTCCTTCTCTTTTTTTTTGTCAACCTAGCAAAGGGTCCATTGATTTTATTGATTTTCTCAAAAAACCAACTTTTGGTTTTGTTGATTTTCTCAATTGTTTATATGTTCTCAATTTCATTTATTTCTGCTTTAATAGTCATTATTTCTTTCCTTCTGCTTGCTTTGGGGTTAATTTGCTATTCTTTCTCTAGTTCTTCCAAGTGGATAGTTAATTCCTGGATTTTTGCTCTTTCTCCTGTTTTGATATAGATATTTAGGGCAATAATTTTCCCTCTTAACAATGCTTGATATGTTGTGTTTTCATTTTCCTTTGTCTCAAAATATTTACTGATTTCTCTTGTAGTTTCTTTCTTGACCCACTGGTTGTTAAAGAGTGAGTGAAAATTCACAGAAATTTGTGAATTTTCTGTCCCTCTGCCTGTTATTGATTTCCAACTTCATTCCATTATCATCCAAGAAACTATTTTGTATGATTTCAACTTTTAAAATTTATTGGGACTTGCTTTGTAACCCAGCATATGGTCTAACATTGAGATGGATCCATGAACACTTGAGAAAAAGTGTATCCTGCTGCTGGAGGAGGGGGGTGCGGGTTGAATGTTCTGAAAATATTTGTTAAGTCTAGTTCACTTATTGTATTATTCAAATTCTCTGTTTCTTTTTGCTCCTCTGTCTGGATGTTCTATCCATTGATGAGAGTGGGGAATTAAGTCTCCAGTATTATGGTAGAAGTGTCTGTTTCTCCCTTTAGTGTTGTCAGTGTTTGCCTCATGTATCTTGGAGTACTTTGGCTCAGTGCATAAATATTTATGATTGTTATGTCTTCTTGTTGAATTGCTCCTTTTATTAATACATAATAGCCTTCTTTGACTCTTTTAAATGTTTTACATTTGAAATCTAATTTGTCAGATATTAGTATAGCTACTCCTGCTCTTTTCTGATTGTTGTTAACATGGAATATATTTTCACTTTCAGCCTATTTTTGTCCTTGAGTATAAAGTGATGTACTGTAGACAGCATGTAGATGGGTCCTGTTAATCCATTGGCCAGTCTATGCCTTTTGATTGGGCAGTTTAATCCTCTAGACTCTGTGCTTTTCCTATCTGCCCAGCACGTGGTGCTTGTCTACCCATGACTTCCCACCAGTTTAAAGTATTGTGATGCTTTTAACTTCAGCAGACTCTTCTTGCCAGGGGCATGGTTGAGACTGAGGAGAGGCTATAGGCTGGCTTTAATTGCTTCAGTTTTCCAGTCTCTGGGGCCTGAATTCCTTGAAGGAGGGATTCTGCTTGAGCTGAAACGCACCCCCTCTTTCTTGTGGAAGACACAGCCTTTAGGGAATTAATTCCTTTCACCTGACTAGTTACTTCGTCTCTCAGACAAGCTTCATTCCACCCTTGCCTGTGGCAGTGCTGGACCCTGAGAGTGCTTCAAGTTCTATCTAATGAGCTGTTAAGGAGTAGAAGAAAAGCAAAAAAAAAAAAAAAAAAATCCTTTTCAGAGCCAAAGCCAGATCCCTGCTCTTCAGGCTTGTCAATGAAGAGCTTAAATTGATACGGGACTCTATATATCTGCAAGCTCCATGTGCCCTCATTTGCACACTGATGTTCATAGCAGCGTTATTCACAATTACCAAAATATGGAAACAATCTAAATGCCCATCAACAGATGAGTGGATTAACAAAATATGCTATATACATACGATGGAATATTATGAAGCAGTAAGGTGAAATGATGCCCTGAAGCACATGACAAGATAGATGAGCCTTGAGGAGATAATGCTGAGTGAAATAAGCCAGATGTAAAAGGATAGACTTCTCTTTTATGACCATGGTAAAGATAAATCCGAGGCTTATAATAGAGAATATCGAGGACTTAGAGATGGGTGAATGGTTAGTTAATGAGGTTGAACTGCAAAGTAAGGGAATAAATGTAATTGAAGGTGGTCTTATAGTGGGTCTATAAGTAATATTACCATATTGAACATGGACAAGATTGATAGGGGTTGTATAGACCTATGTGTCTCACCGACTGACACTAGAAATATAAATTGCAAGAACTACTTCAAAGGTATGATTCATGTATAAAGAGTGTTTAAGTACAGGGTTCAGGGGGAAGACTTCTATTGCATGCTATGGGCTCTGTTTAACAGAAAACATCAGCAGTACACAGCAACAGCAGAGGTAAATAATGGGGAGAGGAGCAAGAGTTAAGGAGAGGTTTAGATTTTCTATTTGGTGAGGGTATGTTTGTCGATTATCTTTCTCTTGGGAGCAATGAAATGATCTAAAATTGAGAGTGTTGATGGACTGCGGACTTTGGTCATTGTACATGATACCTGATGAATGCAGGTGGATGAAGGATGCACTGACTGAAAAGTTGATTGGTGAATGATGGTGGATACATATGATTGAACAAGAAGGAATGAAGTCGTGAGAAATGTAATGATATGAATGAACCTGTGGGATATTTGTGAGGCAAAATAAGCCAGAAAAAAAAAAAGAACAATTACTTTATGGTCTCCTTTAGAAAATGCTTATGAGAGTGGCCTAGATTGTAAGCTTTTATAGCAGACACATTGAGCCCAGAGTGGAAATTGTTATTTCTGAATTTTGAGAGTTTATTTTATGGCTCTATAACCTGGTATTTGGAGTGGGGTGAAGCTTATCAGATTGGTATTAAAGTGGTTCAGAACACAGGGTGAGGAAAACATTGTCTGTGTTTTAGAACCACACTTACTCTTTGAGACCAAAGGAAGAAAGGTTTATTTTGTTCAGACTTTAAATTTTTTGTAGTACATAATCTAACTCAACCTATCTGGATAGCTCATTTGAACAATTGAAACACAGGGAGCCCAGAATAGGAATGAGGGCCTTTAATCCTGTGTAGCTCAATATAATGCCTGGATACATCCTAGAATATATTAAGCAGATAATCCAAAAGTATTGGCAAAGTCCCTTGAGGGGTGGGAGAAAAAATATGAAACTATTAAGCTTTACCACCAGGGAATCCCCAATATGTGTCAAACCTTAGGGACACCCAAACCAATAGGCCAAGCTCTTGATCTTGAAACTTACTCTTGTGAAACTTACGTAGGTTGCAGAGAAGCTTAGCCTACCTATAAGTATGCCTAAGAGTTACTTCTGGAGGACCTCTTTTGTTGCTTAGATGTGGCCTCACTCTCTCTAAATCCAGCTCTGCAAGTGAAATCATTGCCTTCCCCTCGTATGTGGGACATGATATCCAGGAGTGAAAGTCTCCCTGGCAGCATGGGAGATGACTCCTGGGGATGAGATCAACCCTGGCACCAATTCCATCCTGACCAACAGGGAGAAAAGAAGTATAACTAATAAAATACCAGTGGCTCAGAGAGAGTTTAGAGTCAAGAGGCTACTCTGGAGGTCACTCTTATGCAAGTTTCAGTTAGACATTGCTACCTATCATAACTTGCCAAACCCCAACCAAAACCATCCCAGCCAATCATAAAGAACACTAAGGGCAATATATAAGATTCTACAAAGATTCCATGCACTAGAGTAACTTTTCAGAAACCTACAACCTCCAGATGGATCCCTGGACCAGATAAGTCCTGAAACCTAGAGAGTTCAGCCTCTCCAGAACATTGGCTAGTTCCATCTCCCTACCCTATATTTGTGACAGACCTTTCCACATGAAAAAGTTAGAATGACCATAGCCCAAATACCCTTAAAGAGTGAGACAGAAAGATCAAAGATGATGGAGAAGTTATACAAAGAAGATAGTATTTAACAAATGAATTGAGTGCTGAATCATATATTAGAGAGGATCATATATTAGCCAATGACAAACTCTGGGATCTGTCCTGTAACTACTTGTTGAAGAGTGCTTTGAAAACTATTGCTGTTTTCTTTCTTTGCTTTGTATACATGCTACATTATATAATTTAAAAAGCTTAAAAACTCACGGCATTCATTAGATTGTAAATGACAAAAATTGGTCATGAGATATTAATATATGGTTCCTAACAGAATCTCTATTATCCTATGCATCTCTTTTTCTGATTGTTTGACTAACATATTGGGATATCATTAAAATGAAACAAAAGTATAAAAGTCCATATTAGCACTTAAATAATATTTTATCAATTTCCTCTCTTTTTTATCATCTTACTCTTTCACTTCATTGACAATACCATTGCACCCTCTCCAACCAACCTGCTGATTTCACTTTTCCTAAAATGTACTTTTAAACCAATTATTAAAAAGAGTGTGCAAGACAAAACTAAATGTCAACAGGTGTGGGGCATGGGGAATTCTTTATGGAAGAAAAGGAAATGTCTTTGTATAGATTATGGTGGTGAAGGCATAGCTATACACTTATCTTGGATTGTATGATGTGTGAATAAACTGTTTAAAAATAAACAGAGAGAGGGTAGGCCATGGTGGCTCAGCAGATAGAGTTCTCGGCTGCCATGTCAGAGACTCAGGTTCTATTCTCAGTGCCTGCCCATGCAAAAAAAATGAACAGAGAGAAACAAGTGCTAGAAAAAAATGCAGAGGAAGAGATGTACATATTCACTCTCAGTAGGGAAGCTGAGGGGTGCAGTCCCTTGGAGGGCAGCCTGGTGGTTCCACAGGAGACTGGAGGTGGGGGTGGGGTTGCCATAGGTTCAGTGTATAGCTGGAGGAGCTGAGAGTGGGGACACAAATGGACATTTGCACACTGGTGTCTATGGGGGCAGTGTTCACAACCCACAATGGATGGAGGTGGCCTAAGGGTGCACAACTGAGGTATGGAAGGGGGAACAACGGTGTATACATACAATGGACTACTGAGCAGATGGGAGAAGAAATTAAGTTGTGAGGCATGCAACTAGGTGTATGAACCTTAAGGACTGTACGTTGAATGAAATGTCAGAAACAGACAAAATTATCATGCCTCACTCATGTGGACTAACCGTAATATAAAAACTTGGTGAACTGAAGTCGAGAGCACGGGTTATCAGGTTGGGGCCTAGTGTAAAAGGTCCTGGATGGTAAGCTCTTACAGCAGTCACATATATTCAGGAGGTGTAACTGTTAATTCTGAATTCTGAGATACTGAGCTGTTTGTATACAACCTGGTCATTCCCAGAAATTTCAGGTATTTATGTGACACCTGAGACTCAGAGTTGGAGCTCTGAAGCTACGAAAGTCAGCAGTATCCCATACAGGAACTGTTTAAAAAGTTGAAAAAGAGATCAGACTTTGAGAAGAGATACGAAGGAGGCTAATCTGGATAGGACCAAGGTAAATCAGAATACAGGATAAAGGATGGTATCATCTATATATTAAAACTTTAAACTTGTGTGTGAGATCAAAGGGAGAGATATTTAGTTGATACAAAATTTATATTTTGGGTAGCGCATTACCTAATTTAACTTGTATGGTCAGTTTAGTTGAATACCATAAGTACATGGAATCTTGAATAGGGCATGAGATTTTGTTGGTTCTCCAGGTTAGTATGATGCCTGTGATATATCCCAGAGTAATTTAAGCAGTGATTCAAGAAGTATATGCAAAGTCCCCTTATTGACTGGAGAAAGGAGGAAATATTCACCTTCCCCATCTGGAGAATTTCTGATATTCTCACAAGCAGTGGGGACAAACAAATCAATAGGCCAAGCCCTCAATCTTGGGGTTGACCCATATGAAACTTATTCCTGAAAAGGATAGGCTAAGCCTACTTAAAATTAGGCATAAGAGTCAGCCCCAGAGAACCTCTTTTGTTGCTCAGATGTGGCCTCTCTCTCTAAGCCAAATTGGCAGGTGAACTCACTGCCCTCCCCCCTACATGGGACATGACTCCCAGGGGTGTAAATCTCTCTGGCCACGTGGGACAAGACTCCTAGGGATGAACCGGGACCCAGCATCAAGAGATTGAGAAGAACTTCTTGACCAAAAGGGGGAAGAGAGAAATGAGACAAAATAAAATTTCAGTGGCTGAGAGATTTCAAACAGAGTTGAGAGGTTATCCTGGAGGTTATTCTTATGCATTATGTGGATATCCATTTTTTGTTTATAGTGTATTTGAGTGGGTGGAGGGAAGAACCTGAAACTGTTGTGCTGTGTTCTGGGGCCCTGGATTCTTGAGGATGATTGTAAAATGGCATAACTTTTGTAATGTAACTGTGTGATTGTGGAAACCTGGTGTCTGATGTTCCTTTTATCCAGGGTATGGACAGATGAATTAAAAAATGTATAAAAATAAATAAATAGTAGGTGGAATGAGGGGTAAAATGAATTGGATAGATTGAAAAACTAGTGGTCAATGAGAGGGAAGGGTAACAGGTATGGGTTGTATGAGTTTTTCCTTTTGATTTCTTTTTTTGGATTAATGTGAAAAAATCATTTCTTGAAAATAATCATGAATATGTAAGGAAAATGATAAATACACAACTATGTGATGATATTGTGAGCCATTGATTGTACATCATATATGGACTGTATGTGTGTGAAGATCTATCAATAAAAATATTTTTTTAAAAAAGAGGGTGCAAGAAAAGTATTAAAGGAAAAACTAGAAGGTGAAATCCATGCTTATTTTTACCTTAGCTGTTCTGTTTTTTGAGTTACAGGCAAATATATTCTTTACTGTTGTAATAACACTGAACATGTAATTCCATATCTCATTTTTAATTTGAAACTCTACTGTAAATCATTTCTATTTTTATATATCTGCCTAATCTTCCATGATATAGCTTCTATTCTTCTTTTATTCATTCTTCTATTATCTATGATTTGCAGCTTTATTTCAGTTTGGATGGTTTGGTTAGAAGGTAGACAGTTTCAATAGATAACTCTATGCTCATATGCTTTTCATTTGTTTGTTTTTGTGTGAATTTTTTGCTTCTGATATGAGGTTCTTGTAATATCTCATTTGCAATTGTATACTCATTCACATCACCATGTATTTTTTTCCAACTTTCTTCCACTTTTCTCCATTTTCCTCTTCTCACATTCTACCTTCAGAATATATAAAGCTTTCTATCTTGCAGGATCCAACTCACATAATTATCTTCCTTGTTAAAATTTTTATGTACTTCTCTGAACCTCTGTGAGACAAGATATATATTAGTTGTCCAATAAATATGAGGGTGCGTTGACTTGAAATCGAACAGCAGTAAGTATGCCAGCTTAAAATTCAACTGAATCTGGGACTAGTCATGTATAACTCAATACAAATTAGTTTAATAACATTATTTTTCCCCTAACATGCATATTTTTCATCAATTCTAAAACTCTGAAAATGGGATGTGATTTTATAGTGTCTGACTGTGACTGCTGTGATGTAGTCAGCATCTCCTACTCATTCCCTTCAAACTTGCAGTTAGGGTGTCAGTGACTTCGAAGATATTCTGGAATAATAGAGAACTTCTTTGAAGAAATGACGTGATACTGATGCTTTTGATATTGGATGATATTGTGTAGTAAATGTTGTATATCAACAAATGGGTGTTAAAAGTGCTTCCAAAGGATTGGACTAAATATGAAGGAGGTTTGAGAAAATACCCATTATTTAAACAATTTAATTGGCTTATACTTTCCTTTTTATGTATGCAAAAGAGAATTATTTGTTAACTGTGTGAATAAGTCCAATTCTAACTTATTCTAAATTAAGTTCAGCTGTGGTCAGAGAGAGAGGGTATACCTGTGTGCATGGAAATTTAGAGTGAAATACCCAGGGCACAGAGAGGAGCATAGAAAAAAGGAGTTGGAGGGCAACAAAAGCAAATGTCAAAATTTTGTGTAAGGGCAGTTCCGTACATTCCATAGAGTGAACCCTGAA
This sequence comes from Tamandua tetradactyla, assembly GCF_023851605.1. Classification (NCBI taxonomy): domain Eukaryota; kingdom Metazoa; phylum Chordata; class Mammalia; order Pilosa; family Myrmecophagidae; genus Tamandua; species Tamandua tetradactyla. Next base: position 210,630 of record NC_135340.1, on the reverse strand, counting down.
TTGCATACTGTTTTGCATGATCCTTTCATATTCTTTGTGTGCTAGTTCTTTCTTTCCAAGTAGATCATAAGTTCCTTGAAGGGAAAAATGATACATTCTGCCCAAGGAGCTGACAGAGCACCATAGTTGCAAGTGATCAGTTGACATTTAGTGATCAATACATCCACTGGAAAGATATTCCTGCTTCGGACTCCAGCTGGGTTTCTACATTATCCATTCATATTTCTGGTCTTGGAGCTAAAATGAATCAGAGCCTTATCAGTATATAAAAGATGTTTCTCTTTGGTTAAGCCCACTCTGCTAACTGGACATCCCACTGATTCTTTTCTCATGCTCATATGCATTAATATTTTAATATCACACAGAGAAACCACCTAACCTTTGCTAATGACAGCATATAAATTGATATTAACAAAGAAGAATGGAAATATTTAAGCTCTCTTATAGTGTACTCTACAGATTTCTTTTCTAATTTTCCAAATATTTAAAAACTCTTATTAAAAAATCAGCACATAAACAGGGAAATGGAAGATTGATGGAAAAAAGTAGACTGATGAAGAAAGCAAGGAGAGAATGTAATCCTAAATCTGGTAATAATGGGTCAAGTTTGTTGTGGATTGGCTTATTACTGACAGTTGTAAACCACATTAAAACATTTTGTTTTGTGTCAAATGAGATTTTGGAGGAAATGTCAGTCCCTAGACCTCTCATGCCTTGGAAGTGGTACCATTTCAGTTAATGCTTGTAGGCACATTCTGGAAATGAAACTGTTTTCATTTCTTTAAGACATGAATGTGACTCAGGAAACAAATGTTATTTATACTTCTCTATGTTAAACATATCCATGCATTCCTGGAGATTAGTTTTAAGAATATTTTATTCTTACCAAAATATTCTCATCAGTTTATACTTATATTTTTAATACAGTAGCTTTGGAAATTGGCCTAAAGCCTCTTTAAAAACCTAAATTAATTATATTGACTAGCTCTCCTTTGTCTACATTTATCATTAACTTCTCCTGGAATGCTAATAGAATTTCTCTAAAAGTTCAACACCATAACAAATGGAATCCAAAGTAGCAGCAAGATAAAATTCCAGTTGAGAGTCCAGAAACTCCACCAAAATTTATCTTCAATTTAGATCACTTGCAGCTGACCATAATTCAAAAGACAAGAATTATGAATCCAGGTAGGGAATATGGGAAGGATAGAGGAGAATATTGCAAATAATTGCATCATATTAATAACACATGTATGATTTTAATGTGTATGCAAGTATGTATGTAAAAAGGACATACAACATATGCACATATTTGTGTATATGTAGATGATGATTATGATGACACCACTATGTGGGGAAGGGCTGGAGGCAGGGCAGGAGTTTAGGAAAGGGATCTGAGAATATTAAGGGCAGAGAGGAAACAAGCACAGTGATATGGAGAGAAGACACTGGTTCCATGCCCAGAACAACTCATTATCCATTCCCAGTCTAGTGGGAGGATGGAAAGAAAACCACTAGGATTTGGGAAACAGTAGGACACAGTGGAAAGAGCACAGGCTATGGGATCAGATCTTGAATCCCAGCTCTTCTGCCGAGCAGTGACCTTGGGCAACTTAACATTTGGAGTGTCCATTTTTTCCGTGTAAAGTTTGTGTAATAGCTATTAGTGCTCTCATATGACTACTGGGAACATTAAAACAGTCCTTCCTAGACCCCACTGATGACCCTTTTCTGTGACTTCAGTCTCTTCTTCATCTCTCTAGGCTCCTTTCTCCAGCCTAGAAACATGCTCAAGTTTCTCCCATCTTTTTTTTTTAAGCCTCCTATGAGCGTCAGTCCTTTCTGGACTTATGCTTCTCTTGATTTAATTTTCTGTTACTTTATCTTGGATTCTTGATGCCAAATGCTGTTCTAGATTACCACTTCCCCAAATGATTTTCATGGAGCACTAATTCCATAAAATGTTAGTTGAATTACTTGAGTTAAAGAATGCCCTATAGTCTAATAAATCCGTTTAATGCTAGTTTAGATGAAAATTAAGCAAAGCTCTTTTACTAGAGGATTTCTTAGAGCCCTTAATCTACTAATGTGTATTACATGTCTCCAAGAGAGGCAGTATAGAGTTTTTCACAAACTTAATTGACCTTATGACTTTTTTCCTGAAGAAAAATATCACATTGAGGGTGGGGAGGTAAATAATTTCTCTAATTCTGACTTACAGTTTCTTTTCCCCACTCCCTACTTTATGAGAAATCCTAGTCTAGGCTTTGGACCCTTCTCAAATGCGCTCTCACAATAGTCAGCTGTGCCATAATTGTAAAAGACAAAAAAGATCTTCATTTAGTACAAGAGGTCACTGATCAATGTGGGAACATGATAGTAAGGTCGCCAGCTGTCATTAACAAGAATGGGATAAAGGCGGTTCAAATAGATGGCAAAGGCGTTAGAAGAACAGCACTGGTAGATGCATAGAAAAACGTAATTCCAAGAAACATAATTTGGAATTCTGACATTCCAAGAAAGACCACTGGTAGTAGTAAATGTTGAATAAGCAAGAACTTTTCTCTATGGATTATTTAAAACTTTTTTCATCAATAAACATTTTCTTAATTAGAAAAGTTGTGAGTTTATAAAACAACCATGCCCAAAATACAAAATACAAGATTCTCAAACACCATGCCACCACCAAAACCCTGCACTGGTATGGAACATTTGCCACAATTGATGACAATTGTACACTTCTACTACTTTTTTTTTTTTTCAGTTTCAAAGCACTCTTCAACAAATAGTTACAGGACGAATCCCAGAGTTTGTCACAGGCTACAGTACCATCCTCTCAGATTTTTCCTTCTAGCTGCTCCAGAACATAGGGGTGGAAGGAATAAATATTTTTTTATCATTATGATTGACTTTTTTCCCCTCTTTTTGGAAAAAATAACACATACAAAAAACTATAAATTTCAAAGCACAGCACCACAATTAGTTGTAGAATATATTTCAGATTTTGACATGGGGTTACAATTTCACAAAGCTAGGTTTTTACTTCTAGCTGCTCTAAAATAATGGAGACTGAAAGAGATATCAACTTAATGATTCAGCATTCATATTCACTTGTTAAATCCTATCTACTATATATATAACTCCACCATCACCTTTGATCTTTCCGTACCTCTCTTTAGGGTTGTATGGGTTATGGCAATTCTAAATTTTTGACATTGGAAGGGTCTGTCACTAATATGGGGTAGGGAGATGGAACTATCTGATGTTCTGGAGAAGCTGGGCTAGGTTTCAGAACTTATCTAGAACAGGGACCCATCTGGAAGTTGTAGATTTCTGGAAAGTGACTCTAGTGCATTTGTGGAATCTTATATATTGCCCTAGATGTTCTTCAGGATTGGCTGGAATGGTGCTGGTTGGGAGTTGACAGGTTATGATAGGTAGCAAGGTCTACCTGAAGCTTGTGTAACAGCAACCTCCAGAGTAGCCTCTCAACTCTATTTGAACTCTCTCTGACTCTGATATTTTATTAATTACACTTCTTTCCCCCCTTTTAGTCAGGATGGAATTGTTGATCCTATGGTGCCAGGTCTGGACTCATCCCTGGGATTCATCTCCCACATTACCAGGGAGACTTTCACCCCTGGATGTCATGCACATGTAGTGGGGAGGGCAATGATTTCACTTGCAGAGTTGGTGCTTTAGAGAGACTGAGGCCATATCTGAGTAACAACAGAGGTCCTTCAGAAGTAACTCTTAAGCATACCTATAGGTAGTCTAAGGTTCTATCCTACCTACATAAGCTTCACAAGAGTAAGCCTCCTGATTGAGGGCATGGCCTATTGATTTGGGTGTCCCTAAAGTCTGACACAGTATCAGGGGATTCCATGATGGTAAAGTTTAATAATTCCATAGTCTTTCTCCCCTCCCTCAGGGGACTTTGCTAATACTTTTTGGTTATCTGGTTTATATACTCTAGGATGTTTCCAGGCATTACAATGATCTATACAGGATTAAAAGACCTCTTTCTTTTTCTGTGCTCCCTGTGTTTCAATTGTTCAAATGAATTATACAGATAGGTTGAATTAGATTATAGACTACAGAAAATTTCAGTACCAGATCAGATAAACCTTTCTTCCATTGGTCTCAAAGATTATGCTTGGTTTTAAAATATAGACACTGTCTTCCTTACCCCTTTTCTGAATTACTTTAAACCCCAACCTGTTTAGCTTCATTCTTATCTCTAAATATAGGTTATATATATAAAGCAGCCTCTCAAACTCCAGAAATATTAATAACCACTCTGGACTTACTATGTGTGCTCTAAAAGTTTACAATCTAGGCCCCTGTTTTCTTATAAGCATTTTCTAAAGGTGACCATACCTTTGTTGTTCTTTTGTTTCTGGCTTCTTTTGTCTCACCAAATGTCCCACATGCTCATTTACATCATTGCATGCCTCGCGACTCCATTGCTTTTTGTGGCAGCACAACCTTAATTCATAACTATACACCACCGTTCACCAATCTACTCCTCTGTCAGTGCATTCTTCAGTCACTGCATTCATTGGTCATCATGCAGAAGGCCCAAAGTCCACAGTCCATCATCATTCTCAATTTTAGATAATTTCATTGTTCCCAAGAGAATAGAAAACCAATAAACACACCCTCACCAAATAGGAAATCTAAACCTCCTCTTAACTCTTGTCCTTCCCCCCGTTATTTACCTCTGCTGTTGCTGTGGTAGTGCTGATGGTTTCCTTTTGAACATAGCTCATGGCATGCAATAGCAGTTTTCCCCCTGTACCCTGGATTTAAACCCTCTTTATACAAGAATCATATCTTTGAAGTAATTCTTATGAGAACTAATTCACATTTCTAGTGTGAACTAGTGGGACACATATGTCTATACAACCCATTTCAATCTTGTTCATCTTCAGTATGGTAGTATTACTTTTAGACCCACTACAGAATCACCTTCACTCCTACCTGTTCCCTTACATTGGAGTTCAACCTCATTAGCTAATGGTTCACCCATCACTAGTTTCTATGTACCTCTAAGACCTCTATATACTGTATTATAAGCCTCTGATTTATCTTTATGCTGCTCGTAAAGGTGGAATCATACACTATCTATCTTTTTGTGTCTGGGTAATTTCACTCAGCATTATGTCTTCAAGGCTCATTCATCTTGTTGTGTGCTTCATGATGTCATTTTGTCTTACTGCTGCATTATATTCCTTGGTATGTAGATACCACATTTTGTTGATCCACTCATCTGTTGATGGGCATTTGGTTTGTTTCCATCTTTTGGCAATTGTGAATAATGCTGCTATGAACATCAGTGTACAAATGTCTGTGTCACTGCTTTCAGCTCTTCTAGGTACATGTACATACCAAGTAGTGCTATTGCTGGGTCATAGGGCAACTCGATATTTAGTTTCCTAAAGAACCACCAAACAGTTTTACATAGTAGCTGCAGCATTATATATTCCCACCAGCAGTGTATAAGTGTCTCAGTTTCTCCACATCCTCTCCAACATTTATAATTTCCTGTTTGTTTAATAGCAGCCATTCTTATAGATGTGAGGTGGTATCTCATTGTAGTCTTGATCTTCATTTCCCTTATAGCCAATGGAATGAGCATCTTTTCATGTGCTTTTTAGCCATCTGTACTTGCTTTCAGAAAAATGCTTATTCATATCTTTAGCCCATTTTACAATTGGGTTGTTTGTTCTTTTGTTGAGTTGTATGGTTTCTTTGTATAATAGGAAATCAAACCTTTGTCTGATATGTGATTTCCAAATATTTTCCTCATTGAGTAGACTGCCTCTTCACCTTTTTAACAAAGTCTTTTGAGGTGTAGAAGCATTTGATTTTGAGGAGTTCCCATTTATCTATTTTTTCTTTTGTTACTTGTGCTTTGAGTGTAAAGTTTAGAAAGCTATCTCCTGTTACTAGGTCTTGAAGATATTTCCTTACATTTTTTTCTAGAAGCTTTATGGTGCTAGTTCTTATATTTAGGTGTTTGATCCATTTTGAGTTAATTTTTGTATAGAGTGTAAGATAGGGGTCCTCTTTCATTCTCTTGACTATTGATATCCAGTTCTTCCATGCCCAATTGTTGAAAAGACCATTTTGACCCAGTTCAGAGGATTTGGGGTCCTTGTCAAAAATCAGTTGACCATAAATTTGGTGGTCTATTTCTATACTCTCAATTCAATTCCATTGGTCAATGCTTCTGTCTTTGTGCCAGTACCATGCTGTTTTGACCACTGAGGCTTTATAATAGGTTTTAAAGTCAGGGAGTGTTAATCCTCCCACTTCATTCTTCTTTTTTTAGGCCACTTTTAGCTATCAGGGTCTCTTTCCCTTCCAGATGAATTTGGTAGTTGGCTTTTACAAATTTTCAAGGTCAGTTGTTGGAATTTTGATTGGTACTGTATTGAATCTATAGATCAATTTGGGGAGAATTGATCTCTTAACTATATTTAGCCTTATTATCCATGAACAGGGACTATCTTTCCACCTATTTAGATCTCCTTTGATTTCTTTTAGCAATGTTATTAGTTTTCTGTGTACGAGTCCTTTATATCCCTAGTTAAGTTCATTTGTAAGTATTTGATTCTTTTAGTTGCTATTTTGAATGGAATTTTTCTTTAACTGACTCCTCAGCTAGGTCATTGCTTGTGTATTGAAATGTTGCTGATTTTTGCACATTGATTTTATATCCCATCACCTTGCTGAATTTGTTTATTAGTTCAAGTAACTTTGCTGTAGATTCTTAGGATCTTCCAAGTGTAATATTATATCATCTGCAAATAATGAGAGTTTTACTTCTCTCTTTCCAATTTGGATGCCTTTTAATTCTTTGCCTTGTCTGATTGCTCTAGCTAGAACTTTTAGCACAATGTTGAATAATAGTGGTGACAGTGGGCATCCTTGTCTTGTTCCTGCTCTTAGGGGGAAGGTTTTCAGTCTCTCTCCATTGAATACAATGCTGGCTATCAGTTTTTCATATATTCTTTTTATCATATTGAGCAGTTACCTTTGATTCTTATCTTTTGGACTGTCTTTATCAGAAAAGGATGCTGAATTTTGTCAAATGCTTTTTCAGCATCAATTGAGATGATCATGCGATTTTTCCCTTTTGATTTGTTATGTGCTGTATTACATTAATTGATTTTCTTGTGTTGAACCATCCTTGCATTCTTGGTATAAACCTGGGTTGGTCATGGTGTATAATTCTTTTAATGTGCTGTTGGATTCAATTTGCTAATATTTTATTGAGAATTTTTGCATCTGTGTTCATTAGGGAGAGTGGCCTGCAGTTTTCCTTTCTTATAGCATCTTTACCTGATTTTGGTATTAAAATGATATTAGCTTCATAAAATGAGTTAGGTAGAATTTCTTCTTCAATTTTTTTGAAAAGTTTGAGCAGAATTGGTGTTAGTTCTTTCTGGAATGTTTGATAAAATTCCCCTGTGAAGCCATTTGGCCCTGGGCTTTTCTTTGTAGAAAGATTTTTGATTACTGATTGAATTTCTTTACTTGTGATTGATTTGTTGAGATCTTCTATTTCTTCCTGAGTCAGTGTAGCTTGTTTCTGCATCTCCAGGAATTTGTTCATTTCATTTAAAATGTCTAATTTGTTGGCATATAGTTGTTCATAGTATCCTCTTATGATATCTTTTATTTCTTCAGGGTCTGTGATAACGCACCCCTTCTCATTTCTGATTTTGTTTATTTGCATCCTCTCTCTTTTGTTCCTTGTCAGTCTTGCTAGTGGCCCATCAATTTTATTGATTTTCTCAAAGAGTCAGCTTTTGGTTTTATTGATTCTTTCTATTGTTCTTTTCTTCTCCGATTCATTTAATTCTACTTTAATCTCTGTTATTTCTTTTTTCCTATTTGCTTTGTGGTTAGTTTGCTGTTCTTTCTCAAGTTCCTCCAGGTTTACTGTTAAGTCCTTAATTTTTGCTCTTTCTCGTTTTTTAATATAAGCATTTAGGACAATAAATTTCCCTCTCAACACAGCATTTGCCACATCCCATAAGTTCTGATAAGTTGTATTCTCATTTTCATTCATTTCCAGATAGCTGATGATTTTTCTACCAATTTCTTCTTTGGCCCACTGGTTGTTTAAAAGTGTGTTATTTAATCTCCATGTATTTGTGAATGTTCTCATTCTTTGGTGGTTATTGAGATTAGCTTCATCCCATTGTAATCAGAGAAAGTGCTTTGAATAATTTCAATATTTTTATAAAAACCTGTTTGGTGCCCCAGCATATGATCTATCCTGGAGAATGTTTCATGAGCACTAGAGAAGAATGTATAACTTTGTGCTTTGGAGTATGTCATGATCAGGTTCATGTGTCAACTTGGCCAAGTTGTGGTACCTGTTTGTCTGGTTGAGCAAGTGCTGGCCTGTCTGTTGCAATGAGGACATTTCATAGAAGTAGATCATGATCACATCAGCTGCATCCACAGCTGATTCCATTTGTAGTCAGCCAAAGGGGAGTGTCTTCTGCAATTAGTGATGCTTAATCTGATCACTGGAAGCCTTTTAAGGAGGATTCAGAAGAGACAGGCTCTATTCCTGCTTTGGCTGGCGAGCCTCTCTTGTGGAGTTTGTCCAGACCCTCCATCGAAGTCATCAGCTTCACAGCCTGCCCTGTGGATTTGGGACTCTGCATTCCCATGGTCACGTGAGACACTTTTATAAATTTTATATTTGTGAGTGTTCTCTATTGAATCTGTTTCTCTAGAGAACCCTAACTAATACAGGGTGCAATGACCTATTTATGTCAGTTAGATTTTTTTTTCTTCTTTTTTTCAAATACTTTTCCACTCACTGATTGAATCACTCTGGGATTTATTGGGGCATCACTCTGGACAAACCAACAAAATCTCATATCCTACCTGAAATTCCAAGTACTTATGGTGTTCAATCAAGTTATCTACATAAGTTATATTAGGAAATGCACTAGTCAAAATATAAATTTTTTTTACCAAATAAACATTTTTGCTTTTGTCTGTTAGATTTAACTCATTTATCATGTTATTTAACGTCTCTATTTCCTTGTTGATCTTCTGTCTTGTTGTTCTATCTATAGAGGAGAGTGGTGTATTGAAATCTCCTACTATTATTGTTGAAACATCTATTGCTCCCTTCAGTTTTGCCAAAGTCTGTCTCATGAACTTTGGAGCTCCTTGATTGGGAGCATAGACATTTATGATTGTTATATCTTCTTGGTGCATTGACCCTTTAGTTATTATATAGTGTCCTTCTTTGTCTTTTTTGATGTCTTTACATTTAAAGTCTATTTTGTTCGATATTAATATAGCTACTCCTGCTTTCTTTTGGTTACAACTTACATGGAAAATCTTTTTCCATCCTTTCGCTTTCAGTCTATTTGTATCCTTGTGTCTAAAATGGATCTCTTGTAAGCAACATATAGCTGGATTATGTTTCTTAATCCATTCTGCCAATCTGTATCTTATAATTAGTAAGTTTAGTCTGTTAACATTCAAAGTTATTACCTGAAATGTGTTTCTTGATTCAACCATCTTATCTTTTTTTTGTTTGTCAGATCTATATATTCTTTTCCCTCTTTCTCCTTTTATCCTTTAAATTACCCTTAGTGGCACTCCTTAATTCTGTGCCCTCCTCCAAACCTCCCTCTCCTGTCTTTTTTATTCAACCTGCAGAACTTCCTTTAGTATTTCTTGTAGGGCCAGTCTCTTGTTAACAAATTCTTTCAGGACTTCTTTGCCTGTGAAAACTTTAATCTCTCCCTCAATTTTGAAGGTGATTTGGCTGAGTACAGACTTCTTGTAAATCTTTCTCTTTCAGGATTTGAATATATCATACCACTGCCTTCTCACCTCCAGGGTGCTAGTTGAGTAGTCTGAACTCAGTCTTATTTGGTTTCCCTTGTACGTAGTAGATTGTTTTTCTCTTGTGCTTTCAGGATTTTCTGCTTCTCTTCAACATTTGACAGACTGATTAGTATGTGCCTTGGGGAAAGCCTATTTGGATTTATTCTGTTTGGAGTTCTTTGGGCTCCTATGACTTGTATATTTATGTCCTTTATGAGGGTTGGGAAAATTTCCCCCATTATATCTTCAACTATTCTTCCTAGCCCTTTACTCCTCTCTTCTCCTTCAGGGACAACAATGATTCTTGTATTTGTGTACTTTGTTTTGTCTATCATTTCCCTGAGTCCCCATTCAATTTTTTCATCTTTTTTTGCCATTTCCTGTTTTAAGTCTTTGAAGACAATTATCCTATCCTCTATATCACTTATTTGTTCTTCTGTCGCTTCAAATCTGGTGTTGTTTGCCTATAGTATGTTTTTTATTTGGTCAACAGAGTCTTTAATCTCTGTGATATCTGCTATTTTTCTATTTATTCATTCAAATTCCTCTTTGTGCTCTTCTACTGTCTTCTTGATCTCCTTTATGTCATTTGCTATCCCACTTATTTTATTAAGTAGAGTGGTATGAATATCCTTGATTAGTTATTCCAGCATCTGTGTCTCCTCTGGTGTTTTAATTTGGGTCATTAGGCAGGGCTATATCTGCCTGCATTGTGATATGTTTTGTGATTTTCTGCTGTCTTCATGGCATGCAAATATCTTGATTGATTTACTTTGGATTGATTTTCTTTCAGTAGTCTAAGGCCTTGTGTTTGTGGGATGGTTCTATAGTGGGAAGCAGGGCATGGGTTGTTCACTCAGTGAGGTGATTAGTTTCAGGGCAGGTATAGGTTCCTGTTGGGGATGTTATGCTGTTGCTTGTGAATGTGGATACCCAGTGGCCAGGGGGGATATAGATGTGTGGGTGCACCAGTCTGGGGGTGTAACACTGGTGTGCATTGATCTAAGGCATGGAGTCCTTTGCGCACATGGGTAGAGCTGTGGCAGCAGGTCAGCATTATGCCTTTGTTGATTGGGGGCAGATTTGACCAGGTTAACACTTTCTCAGAGCTGAGAAATGTGGCTGAGGGCAATGTGCATGCATGGTTCTAGGATGGCTGTAAAGTGCAGTTCCCAGAGCTGAATGACATGATTGGGGGCCCGTGCGCATGTGTGGGCCTGGGAGTGCCATAAACAGATGTGCAGAGCTCAGATGGAGTGGAGTGAGGCTGTGTGACACTATGGGGCAGTGGCAAGAATAGCCTAAGTATGGAGTTCAGTGCCCACAGCCTTTATGTGCTGGCAACAGCATGCAGGGAATAGGGAGGGGAGATAGTGCTTGGGTGGGGTTCAGGAGAGGTGAGTTGGGCTGCACTTGGGGTGGGGGTGGGGGAAAGGTACGTGCACTGGGGGCAGGTGGGGTGGGGCTGCCTGGAGTGCAGAGAATGGGAGCGGGTGATGGGGTTTGGGTATGGGATGTGGGGTGAGTCAATGGTCATGGGGCTGCGCTGCTGAGGGTAGTGTACCCAAGGAATGGGGCCTGGCTTACTTCCTAGTCCTGAGCTCCTGTCGGTGTGCTCCTGTGGGCTCCACAGCTCTGCACCTCCACACTAGGCTCCAGTTTTCTGCTTCTCAGGTCCTTGGCCTCTGCAACCAGGGCTCGTGCATGTGGGACCAAAGGCTCTCCCAGGTCATCTGCACTCCCGCATCACCACCTCAGTCACCCTCCTGTTTCTTCTCTGACTTTTCCATGGAGCAAGGCTACACTCAAGCTAGTCTATTTGGCCATCTTCCCGGAAGTTCAGAATGGCTTTTTTAAAAACAGGAGTTTAATAAGTTACAAGTTTACAGTTCTAAGGCCATGAAAATGTCCCAATTAAAACAAGTCTGTAGAAATGTCTAATCTAAGTCATCCAAGGAAAGATACCTTGATTCAAGAAGACCATTGAAATTCAGGGTTTCTCTCTTGGCTGGAAGGGCACATAGCATAGTCTGCTAGCTTTCTCTTCTGGCTTCTTGTTTCATGAAGCTCCCTGGGAGGCATTTTCCTTCTTCATCTCCCAAATTCACTGGGTGGTGGACTCTCTCCTTCGTGGTTCTGCAGCTTTCTGAAGCTTTCTCCAAATACTTCTTATTTTATAGGATTCCAGTAAACTAATCAAGACCCACTTGGAATGGGTGGAGACATGACTGGGTGGAGACATGTCTCCATCTAATCAAATTTGTACCCACACTTGATTGAGTCACATCTCCAAGGAGATAATCTAATTTAAGTTTCCAATAGAGATAGAAGAAATGGCTGTCTTTAAAAAATGGGATTAGATTTAAAACATGGCTTTTCTAGGGTACATAAATCCTTTTAAACCAGCACAGTCATGTAGTGTTGCATTTGAATCAGAAGCATCAATATGAACACATGAGGTATTTTACCTTCATATTATATATAGGATGTCCCAAATGTTTTAGGACAGCATTAAGCTTTAAAATTTCAGGAGTATAAATGTTACATGTTTACAGAAAATATCACTTGAAAGTTCAACTATTTAAATTTATTTTCTACTTAATTTTTAAAATTTTGAATAATAAATTTGTTACCTTCAATCTGAGGAACAAAAGCAGAAAATTAAAATAAAAAATTTACATAAAGATACAGAAAGGCAAACTTAGCAAACTCACCAAAGATGAGGCAAAGAAGCTCAGGCAAAGTTTTATTTCAGGAAGAACAAAGCCACCCAGGCAGCGTTTCTAGAGAGGGAGAAGTGGCTGCCCTGAGGTGGCAGGGGATAGGGTTTTAAGACTTAGGGTTAGGAAGTTGGGGGCCAAGGGTTAGACGGGTCTCTATTGGCTAGTTTTCAGAAATAAGGGGCTGAGTTAGGAGTTGGCAGCTTTCCATTGGTAAAATTTAGAATCTAAACACTGCCCTAGGCATGCAGGGCTATAAATTCTGGAAGGCAGACAGTGTGTAAGGGGAGTTTACACAACAATGCATTTGCTGGAGAGTGGAGGCTGAGAAATGGGGTTTATCACAAGAGGGCAGCTGATGGAGGGTGAAGGAGACATGGGCTTGCACAGTTTGGGGTGGGAGAGGCTTTCTGAAATATATGCCAGGGGTAGGTTATGTCCTGGGGGGAAGGGGTCCGGTCCTCCAGGCCTAACAGCTAGGCCCACACACATTCCCATATGGGCAATTATGTGTCTTCTGATGAGAGAACAAATCACTGTGTATGGCCTTATCAATGGATGTGAACCTGAATCAGATCAACTCTCCAGATGCCAGTGCCAATTTGCGGAAATACAGAGTATGGAGACGTGTGTGAAGCATCACTGTGAGAACAAATTCAGCAGAGTCTAGACTATGACAAATGGCTTGTGTTCATCAATAGATAATAAAGTGTAAGGAAAAGAAAGGGACAGAGGGGGAGCCTTTAGCTCATAAGAGACATAACAGAAATGAGCACATCTAAACCATAGTGGCTCGGGATGCGTGCTGGGTGATAAAATCACAAAGAAATATGAGGGAGTAATTACTACAAAAGTCAGGGTACTGGTTAGTAACGGTGTGGGGGGGAGGTGGTGACTGAATGGGGCACACAAGGAACACCTGGGTGGCCGGATCATTCTATTTCTTGACCAGCATTGGGTTACAAGGATATTCATCTTAAAATAATTCATTGTCATGCATTTGTTTTGTGTGTTTTTCTGTATGTGTTTTATTTTACAATTTAAAAAGTTACAAAAAAGAGAAAAGAATACCCATGTATAATGTACATCTCATTTGTTATGTTCTCACAGATTTTTTTTTTGTATGCTCTATGGCAGGGGCCACATTTCTTTCTTTTTCCATGCGAGTGTCCCATTATTGCAGTACCATTTGCTGAATTTTTGTTTTTTGCTTGTTTTGGGAAGTACATGGGCCAGGAATTGAACCCGGGTCTCCTGCATGGGAGGTGAGAATTCTACCACTGAACTACCCTTACTCCCCCTTTTCATAGATTTTTAATTTTATCCTTTTTTTTAGTTCTGAGTTTTTCATGTTTTTAATTTATGGTCAGTCAAATTTACTCTTTTTTGGCCATTCTGTGATTTTTCACAAATGCCTCAGTTTTTGTAACTATTACCACAATCAAATGTAAAATATTTCCATTATCTTCCCAAATTCTCTGGTGCTGTCCTTTGTTGTCAACCCTTACTCTCCCCCTCTCCCCATCCTTATCCCTGACAATCACTGATCTGCTTTCTGTTCCTATAATTTTGCTTTGTTTGGAATTTCATATTAATAGAATAATACAGATGTAGCCTCTTAATCTGGCTTCCCTCACTTAACATAATGCATTTGTGATTTATCCATGTTATTGCTTGTATCAATAAGTCATTCCTTTTTATTGCTGAGTTGTCGCTGAATACTTATACCACCATTTATCCATTCACCAGTTAAAAGACTTTGATGTGTTCAGTTTTTGGTGATTATTAATAAAACTGCTATAAACATTCACATACAGATTTTTGTGTAGAAACATATGTTTACTTTATTCTTGAGTTCATTTTAGCAATTTTCCAAAAATTGTATTATCCTTTGGCTTATCAAGTTAGATGCAGGACGCTCAGATATAAAGAGTACGGCTGTGAGGATAGTTCATACCCTTCAGAAGGGAAATTTGATAAATTTTCCCTTTCATATGTCTGTGGCAGACCTTTTCAACTTTCTATACCTGACCTCTGATTTCCTTTATGATTAGTCCCTTGCTCCCAGATGTTTTGGAAGCAGGAAATTATAAGCCACATATGTTTTTCAAACTTGTTTCATTTATAATTCAAAATATAATTTATAAAACAGATTACATAATGCTCTCAATTCTCTTCATGAAAGCAAATGGCTCAGTTCCCATTGGTCCCAAATACCATTGATCAGAATCTCCTCAGTCCCAAACCTCACAGTTAACTGATGCTTGTCTGAAAGTGATGAACCAAATCATATTTTTAAAAAATATTCAAATCATAACTGAAGCCAATTTATTGAGGATTTTAGATTATGTGGACACAGCTGCTTTGAGAAGACAAAACACTGAGCTAGTTGTTTTACCTTATTCCATAAGGGTAAAGGCAGGAAAATATTTTAGAAGGCTTTTACTTTGAAGACATTATGAATAAAATTATTAAACCACATTGAGGTAAAGTCCATGTTGTCAGGCATGTACATATTCTATAAGTTCTTTTCATAATTTTTTTCTATTTAATTTGTGATTAAAAGAGCTCCCTCTGAATCCTGACTTTAAAGAGTTAGTGTTGTCTTATATATAACTAAGTGCATTAGTCAGGGTTCTCTAGGGAAACAGAACCAACAGGAGACATCTGTAAATTTGAGATTTATAAAGGTGTCTCAATGGAAGAGTCCAAAATCTGCAGGACAGGCTGTGAAGCCAGAAGCCCTGATGAAGAGTCTGAAGAGCTCACTGGCTGAAGAAGCAGTGAAAAAAAGTCTCTCTCCTTCAAAAGACTTCAATGGATTGGATTACATCATTGGTAGGAGACATGCTTTAGTTGATTGCAGATGTAATCATCCACAGATGCAATCAACTGACTGATGATTTAATATGCCAGCCTTCTGATTTATCAACCAGCCACAAAATATCCTTACAGCAATGTCCAGGCCAGTGCTTACTTGACCAGATAGCTTGGTATCACCACCTGGCCAAGTTGACATCAGACCCTAACCATCACAGTCTACCATTTATCAACTTGGCAGCTATGCACATCACCTTGTGTTCTAGTTTGCTATCTGCCAGAATTCAATATACTGGAAATGGAGTGGCTTTTAAAAAGGAGAATTTATTAAGTTGCTTGTTTACAGCTATAGGCCCATGAAAATATCCAAATTAAAGAAAGGCTATACAAATGTCCAGCCTAAGGCATCAGGGAAAGATACCTTTGTTCAAGGAGGCTGATGATGTTCAGGGTTTCTCTGTTAACTGAAAAGGCACATGGTGAACATGGTGACATCTGCTAGCTGTCTCTTCATGCTTCTCATTTCATGAAGCTCTCCTGGGGCCATTTTCCTTTATCATCTCCAAAGGTCTCTGGCTGATGGGATCTTGTGGTTCTCGTTGCTCTCTGGTGGCTCTCTCATCATTCTGAAGCTTTCTCCAAAATGCTTCCTCTTTTAAAGGTTTCCAGGAAACTAATCAAGACCCACCTGGAATGGGTAGAGTCACATCTCCCTATAATCCAAGGTTAATACCCACAATTAGGTGAGTCACATCTCCGTGGAGATATCTAATCAAGTTTCCAACCTATAGTGTTGAATAGGGATTAAAAGAAAGCTGCTCCCACAAGATTGGATCAGGATTAAACCATGGTTTTTCTAGGGCACATAATCCTTTCAAACTAGCACACCTTGAAACATGCTTAATTTCCAAATAACAGCCATATGTTTTGCCTAACAATACTTAACTGTCCTGCATACAACCAGAAATGCACTACATCTCTCCAGAATAGGGTGCAAGTCTTTAAGTAACATTCACTCTTAACTTCATATCCTATGACTTAACTACTATACCATGAACAAAACAATTTAATCATATGATAAGAGGAAAACAAGATATTTGCTTATGTACAAATGCAAACATATTCATAACAAAACAGGGAGGAAATGTTCATACAATCGCAGTTCTCATTTCTGTAACTGGTCACATGGTCACAGTTCATATTTATCACTACTTTCTTCTACTACCCATTCCATGTTCCCTTTATCCTCAGCAAGCACCTCATATGACCATGGTTTTTTGCTGGTGGGGTGACTCGGACTTTTATTCCTGAAGTTTCTGGACCATTGGTAGTCCTGCCTTGTTGGATTATTGTAGTTTTTGATTGACTTTAATCACAGGGCATAGTAGTACTAAAAGATGCCCTAGGGGATCTTCCATATTCCAGAAAAACTCTTCTTTACCTCCATTGTATAGTTGCAATCCTATTTCCCTTTGATAGGATCAGTCACCCAGATAGAACTGTAATTCTCTTTCATGCCTATTGACTCAGTGGCATGAGAAGCCCAAAGTGGCCAGTGGCAGCCTTAGCTTCTAGTTCAATGCAATCATTGTTGTATATCCTGGTAAGAACACTCCTCCTTTTGGAACTAAGACCTGTAAGAACACCAGAGCCTAAGGCATTTCAACCTCAGCAAGCACCTCAGGTAATGTTGGCCACCTTTTGATCCATGTTTCAGCCAACCATTCAAAGAAACTGTTAATGCCTTTTCTAACCTTTTGAGCTGTAACATTGAATGCAGAGTCTCTGCTTAGTGGGCCCATATCAATAAATTCAGCCTGATCCAGCCTTATATTCCTCCCACCATTATCCCACACCCTTCAAATCCATTGCCACACAGATTCCCCTGATTTCTGTCTATAAAAATTGGAAAACTCAGACAGGTCTTTTGGACTATAACATACCTCCTCATGTGTGATACTTTGCACCTCACCTTTAGGGCCCTGTTGGGACTTTAGTGTAATTATAGGTCTGGAAGAAATGAGGGGTGGTGGGGGTGGGTCATGAAAAGAATTAGAAATATCTTCCAAGCCATTTACTCCAGGGCCTTCATTTGCAGTTTCATTTGGTGAAACAGGATTAATCACTCTAGGGCTAATCCTTTCAGGAGGAGGTTGGGTGGCCAACTCCTCAAGGCAGGCTGGAGGTGGGGCGGTTATGTCCTCAGGGCAGACTATTACAGGGTTATCTAGAGAAGACTCAGCATGACCTAGGGTTTCAGCCTTACCCCCAACATCATAACCAATCCATATGTCACCATCCCATTTTTCAGGGTCCCACTCCTTTCCAATCAATGCCCTCACTTTAACGGCAGACACCATGCAAGATTGAGATTTCAGTTTACGTTGTAAAGTTGCTACTCTAACAATAATATTCTGAGTCTGATTTTCAGAGATCTCAAGTCTATGGCTACAGGAAATAAGATTTTCCTTCAGGATACTCATAGAAACGTCTACATCTGTCAGACGGTACTTAAGCTTCTATTTTGAAGCCTTAAGCCCATCCCTTTCACTCCTTAATGTAGCCAGTGTATCTAACAACCAACCAACATCTCTATACCTCTTATTTCTACAAAACTCTGTAAAGGTGTCAAAAACATTATCCCCCAGAGCCCGGGGGTTAGGAGAATTGAATGGTGATATTTTGACTATCTCTTTTGCCAACTTACTCCATGGAGTGGGAGTGTCATTCTGATTATGGGAATCAGAGTCCTTAGTGTCTTTGAGTCCAGTCAGAGTAGAAAACCATTCATAAAAACCAATTTTTAAGATTCTGTTTCTTAAGAACCACTCCTGGTACCAAGATGTATTAGTTAGGTTCTCTAGAGAAACAGAATCAACAGGGAACACTCACAAATATAAAATTTATAAAAGTGTCTCACATGGCCGTGAGAACACAGAGTCCAAAATCCGCAGAGTAGGCTGTGAAGCTGACGATTCCAATGGAGGGTCTGGACGAACTCCACAGGAGAGTTCTCCTTAAAAGGCTTCCAGTGATCAGATTAAGCTTTACTCATTGCAGAAGACATTCCCCTTTGGCTGATTACAAATGTTATCAGCTGTGGATGTAGCTGACATGCTCATGATCTAATTCTATGAAATGTCCTCATCGCTACAGACAGGCCAGCGCTTTCCCAACCAGACAAACAGGTACCACCACTTGGCCAAGTTGACACATGAACCTAACTATGACAATATGTTAACAGAACAAATTTTTAAAAAATATCCATGAACCCTCACTATGCAGTGAACCCTAAAAAATGTAAGCCAGAAGTGATGATGTATGGAACTTCTGGGATGGCTCCTTAGAATGGAAAAAGCTGCTCCCTTTCTCCCTTTCCTTCACTCTGCTTCTCTATAATCAGATGAGCTGCTAAATCACCAATGGCAATCTTGGACCTTGAAAAGATGAGCCAGACCCTAAGGTTGGTGGAGCAGGCATCTTGAAGGAGGCTGGGTCCATGATTTTTAGTTAAAGGGTATAATTGAATGAGCTCTCTGACCTACTTGTGTCCTGGCTAAACAAATCCCCATTAATTGTCTAAAACTTTTGTTTTATCTTTTCTAAGTCTCCAGGCTGCTTGTCAGGCTATCTCTTATAGAGCCTTAATTCCCCTCCTCAGTCCTAACTTAACAGTTGTTCTCTCCTGGATGATTCTCTAAAGACACCTGCCTCTCTGCAGGCAACTTGATCTAGTCATCTGAGACCTCAAGTACAACTCAGCCATATTGTCAGATGAATTAAGCCCACCAAGATCCAGTGTTATCATTCAAACAATGGCTCCCAACCCATCAGCCCCTAAACTGAAGTGTCTCAGTTTTCCAGGGCTGCTATAATGAAGTACCACAGGCTAGTTGGCTTTTAAAAACCAGAAAAGTATTGTCTCACAGTTCTGGACACTAAAGTCTGAAATCAGGCTGCAAGCAGAATCATGCTTCCTCTTGAAGTAGGCTATCCATTTCATGCCTTTGGTAGATTAAATCATATACCCCAAAACAAGATGTGTTCTTAATCTTAGGCTATGTTCCTGTGAGTGTGAACTTATTTGTAAGTAAGACCTTTTAACGAGGTTATTATTGTTTAAGCTGTGGCCAAATTGAATCAGGGTGGATCTTAATCCATATTACTGGAGGCCTTATAAAGAAAGGAAATTCAGGCACATTCAGATAGGCCTGATAGAAGATGTAGAAATAAGAAGTCAGAGAAAGCCACCTCAGGAGACCAAGGACGTCACCTTATGATAGAGGACTGTCATCAGCAGAACACTATTGAATCCAGGCAAAAACATGGTCTTATTGTATCTTGATGTGTTGTTTCTATCCTCCAAGCTGTGAGCCAATAAATTCTTATTGTTTATGATAACTTATTGTTACTCGTGCTATTTGTCAAGGCAGCTCTGGTAAACTAACATAGCTTATGGTACCAGAAGTAGAGTGCTACTGTTACAAATATCTAAAAATATAAATGGCTTTGGAATTGATAGTGGGTAAAGGCTGGAACAGTTTTGAGGCTCTTGTGAGAAAAAGCTTTGATTTCTCTGTTGAGATATATATGTGGCATATTTATGGTGAGGACTCAGAAATAAGTGAGAGTGGACTGAAGAAATCTTCTTGGACCAAGAGATTGGGCCTTCTGCTCTGGAGCTTGGAGGGGGCAGAGAGAGTACAGCTACCACCCAATGCTCCAAGAGGGTGGGGTCCATGCTCTAGCATTTGGAGACAGCTTGACCACCACCCTTGTGCTGGGAAAGGCTGGGGCTGCTGCTCCAGCAGATCTAGAGGGCAAAGCATCAATCCGCAGAGGACTCTCAGATCTTGAAATCTAATGGAGTTTTCCTGCTGGGTTTCAGACTTGCTCAGGACCCATCACCCCTGTCTCTCTTCCAAGTTTCCCTTCTGATACAGGAGTGTCTATGCTATGCATGTTCTACCATTATGTTTTGGAAGCAGATAACTTGTTTTCTAGGCTCCTCAGGTCCACAGAGGGTGAAGAATTTTATCCCAGGGTTGTTAACACCTATAATAGATTTGGATTACACTTTGGACCTACAGTTATTATTGAAATGATTTAAGGCTTTTGGGATATTGGGATAGGTGAGTTGGTTTTTTGTTTTTTTTTTTCATGTGAAGAATGTGTCTTTTGGGGGTCCAGAGGCAGATTGTTACTTTCAAATTCTACCCTCCATCTAACACCAGGACTCAATTTTGCCAGATTCTCTGCCACTTTAACATAAGGGTCACCTGTCTTCCAGTTTGTAATAGCGCATTTATTATTCCTGTCTGAGGCCTCATCGAACATTTCTTTAGAGTCCATTTTTCCATATTTCTACCAATGGTCTCGTCAAAGCAATCTAGGTCTTTCCTATCAAGCATCTCACAATTCTTCCAGAATCTCCACCTTATCCTTTTTAAAAGCCATTCCAGCATTTTTGGTATTTGCAAATTACAGGACCCCACTTTTCTGGTACCAAATCTGTTTCAGTTTGTTAAAACTGCTGAAATGCTTTATATCTGAAATGGGTAGGCTTTTAACAGTGGGGATTAATTGTTACAAGATACAATTCTAAGGACATGAAAATGTCCAAATTAAGGTATCAACAAGAGGATAACTTTACTGAAGAAAGGCTGATGGCATCCAGGGTTCCTCTGTGTGATGGGGAGGCACATGGTGAAGTCTGCTGGTCCTTCTCTTTAAATGTCTCTGGGCTTCTGGGGGTCCTTGCTTGTTTCTCCCAAGGCATTTCTGTCTGAGCGCTCTCTCTCTATGAGCTCTTAAAGGACTCCCATAAAGGATTAAGACCCAACTTGAATTGGGTGTGTTGCATCTCCATAGAAAAAAAATGAAGATACCACTCACAACAACTCTGCCCCCACAAGAATGGATTAAAAGAACATAGTCTTTTCTGGGGTGCATAACAGATTCAAGCTAGCACACACCCCAACAAAAAATATGTTTTAAATCTTAATCCATGTTCCTGTGCATGTGAACCCATTTGTAAATAAGACCCTTAGAACATATAGTTAGCCAAGGTGCTGCCAACCTTAACTAATAAGGCTGGGTCAGAGTGGGCCTTACCCCATGTCCCTGTAGGCCTTATAAAGAGAGGCCACAGTTAGAGAGGCCAGAAAATATAGAAGCCAGAAATCTGAGAAAACCACACGAGGAAACCAAGGGCCTCACCACGTGGTGGAGGACTGCCATCACCAGAATGCTACTAACTTTGGAAGAAAACATGGCTTTTCTGATACCTTGATTTTTTATTTCCGACCTAAAAGTTGTGAGCCAATAAATTGCTGTTGTTTAACCAATTCTTGGGTGAAAATTTTCATGGCAGTTCTGGATCTCTAAGAGGATGCCTCTCCCCTGATTTCTGCTGGATGGCCAGCAATCTATGATGTTCCTTCACTTATGGCATAACCCAACCTCTACCTGTGGCACATGGCCAGCTCTCTGTCCATGTCACTTTTCTGTATACAGATTTGTCCCTTAGAAGATGCCAGTCATATTGGAGTGGGGCCCATCCTGACCCCATTTGGCATTATCTTAACTAATAACATTTTTTTATTGTGAAATGCAACACATATTCAAAAAGCAATAAACTTCAAGGTACATTGTAACAGGTAGTTATAGAACAGATTTCAGAGTTTGACCCTAAAATATGGGTTACAGTTCCACAATTTTAGGTTTTTCTTTCTAGTTGCTCCAAGACATTGGAGACTAAGAACTATCAATGTAATGATCAGTAGTCATACTCATTTGTTAAATCCTATCTTCTGTGTTATAATTCCCTCTCCTTTGATTCATCTCCCAATCTTCAGAGATTCTAACTTTTTCATGTTGGAAAGGGGTGTTGATAGTATGGGATAGGGAGACTAAACTAGTTGATGTTCTTGAAGATGCTGGCCCCTTGGGGTTCAGGATTTATCTGGCCTAGGAACCATCTGGAGGTTATAGATTTCTGAAAAGTAATCTTAGTGCATGAAATTTTTGTAGAAGCTTAGATAGAGTCCTAGGTATTCTTTAGGGTTAATGGGAATGGTTTTGGTTGAGTAGTTAGCAATATCTAGCTGGAGCTTGCATAAGAGTACCCTCCAGAATAGCCTCCCAGCTCTATTTGAACTCTCCTGGCCACTGATACCTTATGTTATTACATTTCTTTTCCCCCTTTTGGTCAGGATGGCATAGTTGATCCCACAGTGCCAGGGCCAGGCTCATTCCTAGGAGTCCTCTCACATGCCACCAGGGAGACTTTCACCCCTGGATGTCATGTCCCACATAGTGGGGAGGGTAATGATTTTACTTACAGAGTTGGACTTAGAGAGAAAGAGGCCACATCTGAACAACAAAAGAGGTTTTCTGGAAGTAACTTAGACTTGATTATAGGTGGATTTAGCTTCTCTGCTACAGAAATAAATTTCACAAGAGTGAGACTCAAGATCAAGGGGTTGGCCTATTGGTTGGAAATGCCTAATGTTTGAGACAGAATTAGGGTTCTCCCTGATAGTAAAACTTAAGTTACATATTTTCTCTCTCATTCTTCAAGGGACTTTGCCAATACTTTTTAATCATCTGCACAACACATTCTAGGATATATCCAGGTATTAGATTAAGCTGTACAGAATTACAAGCCCTCATTCCCAATCCGGGTTCCATGTGTTTAGGTTGTTTAAATGAGATATCCAGACAGGTTATGTTAGATTATGTGCTACAGAAAATTTAGGTTTTGGACAAAATAAACCTCTCTTCCTTTGGTCTCATATAGTAAGTGAAGTTCTAAAATACAGACAATGTCATCATATCGCTGTATTCCCTCACACAATTGGCTTCATTCTTATCTCTAATTGAAACCTGATCTCTTTTTCTCACCACATAATGTCCCCAAGATTCATTCACCTTTTTGCATGCCTCATGACTTTGTTCCTTTTTGTAACTGCACAATATTCCATCATATGTATACACCACAGTTTGCCATTCTACTTCTCAGTCAGTGAATCCTTCAGACACTTCCATCCTTTGGGATAATGTCCAAAGTCAACAATTTATGTCTCGCATTATCCTCACTTAGTTGTACAATCATCAACACTCTCAATTTTAGACAATTTTCTTTGCCCCAAAGAGAAAAATAATTCTTATAGTTGTGAGGTGATAACTCATTATAGTTGTTTTTTATTTTTTTGTTTTTGTTTTTTTATTTGCATGGACAGGCACTGGGAATCGAACCCGGATCCCCAGCATGGCAGGCAAGAACTCTGCCACTGAGCCCCTGTGTCCACCCTCATTGTAGTTTTGATCTGCATTTTCCTCACAGCTAATGAAAATGAGCATCTCTTCATGTGGTTTTTAGCCATCTATATTTGCTCTTTGGAAAAATGTTTATTCATATCTTTAACCCATTTTATAATTGGGTCACTTATTCCTTTGTTGTTGAGTCATATGATTTCTTTACGTATACAGGATATCAAACCTTTACCCAATATGTGATTTCCAAATATTTCCTCCCATTGAATTGGCTTTTTGACAATGCCCTTTGAGGCACAGAAGCTTCTGATTTTGAGGAGTTTCCATTTATCTATTTTTTCTTTCATTGCTTGTGCTTTGGGTGTAAAGTTTAGGAAACTACTTCCTATTACTAGGTCTTGAAGATGTTTCCCTATATTTTCTTCTGGGAGTTTTATGATACTGGCTCTTACATTTTAGGTCTTTTATCCACTTTGAGTTAAATTTTTAAGGGTCCTCTTTCCTTCTTTCAGCTATTCTCCCATGCCCATTTGTTGAAAAGACTATTCTGTCCCAATTCAATGGATTTTGGAAACTTGTTAAAGATCAGTTGACCATAGATTTGGTGGTCTATCTCTGCACTCTCGATTTTTTTTCCATTGGTCCATACTTCTATCTTTGTGCCAGTATCATGCTATTTGACCACTGTGGCTTTGTGATCAGCTTTAAAATCAAGAAGTGTTAGTCTTCGTTTTTAGAATATTCTTAGCTATATGATGTCTCTTTTCCTCCCAAATGAATTTGATAACTAACTTTTCCAAGTTTTCAAAGTTTTTTCAATTTTTATTGGTATTGCATTGAATCTGTAGATCAGCTTAGGTAGAATTGGTGTTTTAAATACATTTAACATTCCTATTCATGAGCAGGAAATGTCCTTCCACCTTTTTAGATCTTCTTTGATTTCTTTTAGCAGTGTTTTATATTTTTCTGTGTACTGGTCTTTACATCCCTGATTAAGTTTATTCCTATGTACTTGATTTTTTTTTTGAGTTGCTGTTTTGAATGAAATTTTTAACTTAATTTTCTCCTCAGCTAGGTCATTGCATGTCTATAGAAACATTACTCATTTTTATACATTAATCTTGTATCCCACTACTTTGCTGAATTTATTAGTTCAAGAAACTTTGTCAGATTTCTTGGGATTTTCCAAGTAGAGTATCATGTCGTCTGCAAATAATGAAAGTTTTACTTCTTCCTTTCTGACTTGGATGCTTCTTATTTCTTTTTTCTTGCCTGAGTGCTCTAGCAAGAACTTCTAGTACAATGTTGAATAATATTGGTGACAGAGGGCATCCTCGTCTCCTTCCTAATCTTAAGGGGAAGGCTGCCATTCTCTCACCATTGAGTACTATGCTGGCTATGGATTTTTCATATATGCCCTTTATCATATTGAGTGAATTTCCTTTGACACCTACCTTTTGAAGTGTTTTTATCAGAAAAGGGTGCTGAATTTTACTGAATGCTTTTTTCAGCATCAATCAAGGTGATCATGCTAGTTTCCCCCTCAATTTGTTAATGTGCTGTATTACTTTGATTGATTTTCTTGTGTTGAATCACATTTCAATTCCTGATATAAACCCATAATTATTTTAATGTGTGGTTTGATATGATTTGCTAGTATTTTGTTGAGCCCTCTTATTTAAGATTTTATTTGCCTGCTCTCTCTTTTTTTCTTTGTCAACCTAGCTGTGTCCATTGATTTTCTCAGAGAATCAGCTTTGATTTTATTGATTCTTTTTATTTTTTTAAATTCTCCAATTCATTTATTTCTGCTTTAATCTTTGTTTTTCCCTTCTATTTGCTTTGGGGTTAGTTTGTGGTTCTTTCTTTAGTTCCTTCAGGTGAGCAGTTAAGTTCTCGATTTTTGGTCCTTCTTCTTTTTTAATGTAGGCATTTAGGACAATAAATTTCCTTCTCAGCACTGTCTTTGCTGTATCCCAGAAGTTCTGATATGTTGAATTCTCATTTTAATTCATCTCCAGATATTTACTGATTTCTCTAACAATTTCTTCATTGACCCACTGATTGTTCAAGAATGCATTACTTAATCTCCATATATTTGTGAATATTCTGGTTCTTTGGTGGCTTTTAATTTCTGGCCTCATTCTGTTGTGGTCAGAGAAAGTGCTTTGAATAATTTCAGTTTTTTTTTAATTTATAAAGACCTGTTTTGTGCCCCAGCATGTGATCTATCCTGGGAAATGTTCTATGAGCACTATAGAAAAATGTATATCCTGGTATTTGGGGGTATAATGATCTATAAATATATGTGTTAGGTCTAATTCATTTATCAAATTAAGTTCTCTATTTCCTTGTTGATCCTCTGTCTGGTTGTTCTATCTATAGAGAAGAGTGGTGTACTGAAGTTTCCCACTATTATTGTTGAAGCATCTATTGCTCCCTTCAGTTTTGCCAATGTTTGCTTCATGTACTTTGAAGCTCCTTGATTGGGAGCATAAACATTTATCATCATTATTTCTTCTTGGTAAACTGTCCCTTTTACTAATATGTATTGTCCTTTCTTCTCTTATGATGTCTTTACATTTAAAGTCTATTTTATCTGATATTAGTGTAGCTAAACCTGCTTCCTTTTGGTTACAGCTTGCATGGAACATCTATTTCCATCCTTTCACTTTAAGTCTATCTGTGTCCTTGGGTCTAAGATGAGTCTTTTGTAAGCAGCATATAGATGGATTATATTTTTAAATCCATTCTGCCAATCAGTATCTTTTAATTGGTGGTTTTTATCTGTTAACATTCAAAGTTATTGCTGTAAAGGTATTTCTTAAGTCTACCATTTTGTTCTTTGGTTTTTATTTGTCAAATCTTTATATATATATTTTCCCTATTTCTCCTTCTGAACTTTAAGTTACCCATACTGGTACTCTTCAGTTCTGTGCCCTCCTCCAGACCTCCCTCCCCTTTGTCTTTATTTTCAACTGACAGAACTTAGTAAGGCCAGTCTCTTCTTGACAAATTCCCTCAGCCTTTGTCTGTCTGTGAACATTTTAATCTCTCCCTCACTTTTGAAGAACAACTTGGCTAGATAAAGAATTCTTGGCTGGAAGTCTTTCTCTCTCAGGATCTTAAATATGGCATGCCACTGACTTCTTGCCTCCATGGTGCCTACTGGCTGGGCTGGACTCAGTCTTATGTGATTTCCCATTATATGTTGTGGGTTATTTTTTCTTGCTGCTTTCAAGATTTTCTGCTTCTCTTCACCATTTGACAGACTGATTAGTATGTGTCTCGGAATAGGCCTATTTGGGGATTTATTGGGCTTCTTTGATTTGCATATTTATGTCTTTTATAAGGGTTGGGAATTTTTCTCCCATTATCTCCTCAACTAATCTTTCTAGCCCTTTACTCTTCCCTTCTCCTTCTGGAACTGGAATGATTCTTTTATTTGCATGTTTTGTTTTGTCCATCATTTCCCTGAGATCCAGTTCAATTTTTTCATCTTTTTTGCCACTTGTTCTTTTGTGTGTTTGAATTCTGTTATCCTGTCCTTTAGTTTGCTTGTTTTTTCTTCTGTCTCCTCAAATCTGCTGTTGTGTGTCTCTAGTATATTTTTAATTTGGTCTCCAGTATCATGAATCTCTGTGATATCTGCTATTTTTTTTTACTTATTTTTCGAGTTCTTCTTTATGCTGTTCTAGTGTCTTCTCAATATCCTTTATGTCATTATCCAACCCATTGAATTATGTAGGAGATTTGTATGAACATCTTTGACCAGTTGTTCCAACATCTGTGTTTCCTCCAGTGCTTTAATGTGGTCATTTGGCTGGGCCATTTCTATCTGTATCTTCCTATACTTTCTGATTTTCTTGTGATTTCAAGGTATCTGATTAGATTGATAGGGTTATTTTGAAAGTTGATTCCCCTCGGCCATCTAAAACTTTATGTTTGCTTGGGTTTAGGTTAAAGTTCTCCTTTTGCAACTGATTCCTCAGTAATTCCCCACCAGACCAAGGTCTCAGCCTCATGCAGAGGATGTGACTCTACCTGAGGATCTGTTTGAAGCTGGACATGTAGGCAGCTTGCCAGACTGCACATTCTATTTCTCCCCAACAGATGGAGCTCTTGGGCTTCCTCTTCCCCTCAGGTCCACCTCTCCCTGACTGCAGCACATCCCAGACAGCTCTGCTGGTCCTGGTGCATGCTGAAAGCCACCTGCATTCCGTGGAGATTCTGCTTTTGGGCCTCATGGGTCTGGTGGCCCCAAGGCTCATGCTGGAATGACCTTGGGCTGTGAGATTGGTTATGCCAGCAGGCCCTGTCCACAGCCCACCTGGGGATCCCTGCTGGCTAGGTATGGCATGGGGCATGAGAGCAAGTGGTGCAGGGTGTCGTGTGGAATGCAGGGAGTGGAGGCAGGAGTGGGGGGTGGGGTGGTGCATGGTTCATGGGGGCACAGGGAGGGGCACAGACACATGGGTGGGATGCTGCATGGGATGGGATGCTGGGATGTGGCAGGGTCGTGCAGTGGTGGGGCACAGGGCATGGTGCAGGGCGGGGTAGGGGAGCAGGGGCACAGGGTATGGAATGATGTGCTTCCTTATTCCCGTCTCCTCATCTGTGCACTTCTGACGACTCCTGGCCACCAGATGGAAAGGGGAGCAGTAGGCTCTGCACTTGCTGGATGGTCTCTATGAGCAGGGAAAGGAGGTTTGCTGGCTTCTAGATTCCATAAGGGCTCTCTGTCTCTGGGCTGTGGAGCTGGAGGTGCTGATAGCTCAGGTTAGCTACAGGGGCAGGCCCTACCTGGGCACAGCTTCCTGTCTCCAGTGGAGTCCTGACCGAGCCCACTCACCCCATTCTCCGCATCGCCATTCCTTAGCTTTTTCATCTAGGACCTCCCTCCTTAGTGTAGAAGTCCCACTCAGGTCACTGGTACCCTGGACTGCATCCCAGTTGCTTTTCTGTCAATTCTTTAGTTTTCCTTCATGCAAGGGTGAGCACAGCCTATCCTATTTCACCACCCTTAACTCATAACATTTTAAATGTTTTTTTAGTTGTTAAATATGACACATATACAAAGATAATAAAGAAAAAGTAATGTTTTTCAAAGTACACTTCAGCAAATAGATACAGAACAGATTTCAGAGTTTGTTATGGGCCACTATTCCACTATTTCAGATTTTTCCTTCTAGCTGCTTCAAAACACTTGACTAGAAGAAATATTTTTTTGTTTTTTTTTGTGAAAAATAATATTTATACAAAAAAGTAATAAATTTCAAAGCACCTCACAACAATTAGTTGCAAAACAGCTTTCAGAGTTTTGTATGGGTTACAGTTCTACCATTTTAGGTTTTTACTTCTAACTGCTCTAAGATACTGGAGACTAAAAGAAATGTCGGTATAATGATTCAGTAATCATACACATTTGTTAAACCTTACCTTTTCTGAATAACTCGACCATCACCTTTGATCTTTCTCCCACCTTTAGGGATATTTGGTCTTTGCCCATTCTAACTTTTTCATGTTGGAAGGGGCTATTGATAAT
Source organism: Tamandua tetradactyla (assembly GCF_023851605.1). Classification (NCBI taxonomy): domain Eukaryota; kingdom Metazoa; phylum Chordata; class Mammalia; order Pilosa; family Myrmecophagidae; genus Tamandua; species Tamandua tetradactyla. The sequence goes on along the minus strand of NC_135340.1, from coordinate 181,392 downwards.
ATGAATTATGGGGACTAGTTGATGTTCTGGAGAGGCTGGCCCCTCTGCATTTCAGGGCTTGTCTGGTTCAGGGACCCATCTGGAGGTTGTAGGTTTCTGGAAAGTTATCCTAGTACATGGAACATTTGTTAGACTCTTATGTAATACACTAAGTGTTCTTTAGGATTGGCTGGAATGTTTTTAGTTGGAATTTGGCAGGGTATGATGGGCAGCAGTGTCTAACTGAAGTTTGAATAAGTGATCTCCAGAGTAGCTTCTCTACTGTATTTAAACCCTCTTAGCCACTGATAGCTTATTTGTTACACTTCTTTTCCCTCTTTTGGTCAGGATAGAATTGTTGATCCCACGCTACCAGGGCCAGACTCATCCCTGGGAGTCATCTCCCACGTCGTCAGGGAGACTTTCACCCCTGGATGTCATGTCCCACATAGCGGGGAGGACAATGATTTCATTTGCAGAGTTGGTCTTAACGAGAGTGAGGCCATATCTGTGCAACAACAGAGGTCCTCCAGAAGTAACTCTTAGGCATAGCTATAGGTAGTCTAAGCTTCTCGGCTACCTACATTAGCTTCACAAGAACAAGCCTCAAGACCAAGGGCATGGCCTACTGATTTAGGTGTCCCTACATCCTTAACTAATAATATTTTTAAATAACTTGTTTATAACTAAGTTCACATTCATAGGACAGGAGTTAGACATGTCTTTATGGGAATACAATTCAATCCCCAAAAACATGCAACTGATGTTTTTTTCTGTACCCAATATATTCTATGGACTGTACCTTCCAGCTATTCAGACCCTTCTCCTGGAGTATGGGAAACATACTTACCACAGTTATTTCTGCTTCATTCTTGATAACAGAATCCAAGTTTTGTTTGAGAGGTGTATTAGTTTCTATACCAAATTACCACAAACTTAGGGATTTAAAACAACACAAATTTATTACCTTACAATTTTGGAAGTCAGAAGTCTAAAATGGGCTATCAGGGCTGTATTCCTTCTGGAAGCTGAGGAGGAACCCATTTCTTTGTGTTTTCTAGCTCTAGAAGCTACCAACATTTCTTGGCTCATGGCCCTTCATTGCTCCAACTTCTGCAACTATAGTCACATCTTCTCTGACTCTGACCCTCCTGCCAACCTCTTATGAGAATCTGTGTGGTTACATTGTGCCCACCCAGATAATCAAGAATAATCTCACTATCGGAAGATCCTTACCTTGAACTCGCAAAGCCCCTTACCATGTGAGGTGACATAGTCATAGTTTCCAGGGGTCAGGATATGGATATTTAGGGGATCATTATTATGCCTGCTATAGGAGGCAATAAACCCAATTCCAAAGGATGAATAATTGATTGATGTAAGCCAGTTATGGCAATTCTGTTTGTTTTTCTTTGACTGTGATGTGTCTGTGAAGTAGAAATGTGACCCATTCTGTTCAATGATATGTTCAAAGAAGCCTACTAGAGTTTCTGGGAATGATTATGCTCCTTATTTGAGGGGTGAAAAATGGGAAAACCCCATTTTTCTAACTGTTCTCTTCTTTATCTTTTGGATGTATTATGTGAGAACATAATGTTTAAAGCTATTTTAACTGTCTTGTGACCTTGATGAAAATGACAAGACATTTATAGAGATTATGACTCAATAGCCTGACATTGTTATGCCATACTCTAACCCTGGGATTACTTACCTATAACCTTATTAAACGGAATGCTTCAATGATTTTAATTTAAGCAACTGTTAGTAGGCTATCCTGTTACTTACAGCTGAAGGCATTACAGTTCATATGTAGTTCTAAATGGAAAGCTCTCAACTGTTTATCACTTGGACTATGTAACTTGCCTGCAAGAATCTTGGATTTTAGAAAATAAGTTTTCTAAACTTAATTTCCTGCTTAGCTGGAAATTAACATAAACAAAATTGGCTATTTGGTGATTTTAATCTCAGTAGTCATATTTTAGCTTCCAGATTCACGTGATAAGAAGCTATGTTCTTTTTTCTCAATTCCTGTTCTTCCCACCAAAGTGCCTGGTCTAAATTACACAATTTAATGAACGGTAAGTTGAGCAAAATAAGGACTGCAAGTACCCAGAATACAGATATACATATGGATATAGACATAGATGTTCAATAAATTGTAGCTGTATGCCATACTCTGTGTTCAGCAGATAAAGCGCCATCAATAATAACAGTGTCGCTAAAGGCCCACCTTGAGCAGACTGGGCTGAGAAGTGGCTCTCTACATTCTCATATCACCCTCTGTTGAAGAAGTCAGTCTATGAGAATAACTTGGGTATACTTCATTTATCCAAGTAGGGGCCCATATTACAAGTTAATAATAGATCATTTATTTAATACTAATTTAAAGATAGATATTTTCCATCATTTCGAAGCCAAGCATCCCCCTCTAATTCTGGGTCAGGACCTGTTTATGCCCTTAACTAGATTGCCCCTAGACAATGATGGAACAAGGGAGTTTCTCAGCTCCATAGAAAACTATGTCATCTGAAGGTCCAGTTGTCTCCTAGGAGACCTCTTGAGGGAAACTTCCCCGCTCCTTCATACCAAAGCACTGCAGACAGGCTGAATTCAGCCCTGACTGATCCTCCTTTCAGAAACAATGGCCTTGTCCTTATAGTTCCAGGGAATAAGGACTGTTAAGAAGACATCATCCCATAATGAGACCTGGCAAGGATGCAAGTAACACAGCACTCAGAGAAAATGCTGCTCCATGCCATGGGCAAAAATCAAACTGAGTTCTGGTTTTACAGAGCACCCTAGAACACCTGGTCATTGTTCCATGATGCACAGGAACACATTTTAGGGAGTTACTCCAGTCGGTTTTGCTGGAAACACTGAGAGACTCCTATGGCTGCTTCCCCAGCCGTGAATGATGTTTGCTCATCACTGCAAATAGCATTATTGGAATTATTTTTTAAAATCTTAGAGAAATCCAGGGTAAGGTGTCTAGTGGTAGTCCAGGAAAGGCAAGCTTTGAGATTCAAAGATTTACTTCCAGGCAAAAAGAATTTTATCATACTGTTTAATTTGTTTAGGGTTTGTGCCTAGGATGTGTAACTCCTTTGGGAAAGTGCTCTGAGCTCTCTGATTTATAGTACCCTGCATTATCTCTTAAAAGGAAAGACTCATATATTTATATATTCTACATTTATCTATTTTACATTTATATACTATATTGTATATATCATATTTTCATTTTCTGCAAATTTAATTCATGCAGCCATTGGGTAAACAGACTTTGTCATTCATTTTTTGGTTACTTGCTTCACACAACATGAAAAACTCTTTTAACTTAATTTTTCCATTGAATGAACCTGCTTAAGCTACCATGTGGCAGCACCCTTTATTAACTCATGGGCCAATGCCCAATAGAGCTGAAATTCCATCCACACTCTATTTGACAATTTTAAATCATTCTCATGAACTAAACAGATAAGTTATATAAAGAGAGCCAATTAGCCAAGGCTAGAGAAGAGCAACCTTCATCAGTCTCTGAAAGTATGGCTCACAAAGAGATGGAGCAAGAGGCTGTTCCAGCTCTCCTAAGGCCATTTTTTACCAAATGACAGCTGTACAGTCCCTGCTCAGTCAGACCCCAAATGGGCAAGGGAACTTTCACAGGTGTGGGCGTTGCCGTTTTGCCTTCCTGAATTCCTGTTCCTCCTGCAGAATCTCCATGAATCGGTGTGGAGGCTCAGTCATGTCAGTGAATGATGAACTGCTATGGTGCCATGTTGAGGTTGGTGATGGTGACATTTCAGCTACATCAGCAGTCCTTAAAGCAAGCTCCAAGCCCTTGCTGGTTGTGTCCCCATAACTGGCGTTGATATTTGTAGTGTTAAGACTTTAATAGGATGTGTAAAACTCAGCTCTTCTCTTTTTGCTGTGTTACAAATCTTGGCTCATCCTTAGGAAGATGCAAATTCTTTCACTTCTTTTTCTCACCCATTCAGGAATTCTAACTATCCCAGGATTCCAGAAATAATCAATGGAATTTACGTGCTAAAAACTGGGGCTCCTCCAGGGTCATCTTTTCCAAGATGTTAAATATTCTATTAACATGAAACAGCATTAAATATCCATTCACTACCCTTTCCTTCCCTGTGTTTTGAAGTTAAGGCACTGGAGAGTGACTTGCTTTGGGCAATGAAAGGTGAGCAGAATGGATGTGTCACTTCTGAAGGAAGCATTTAACCGTAGGCACTCAAACCCCAATCTACTTCTCTCTGCCCTTGACATGAAGTCTCCAAGACTTGCTTCCTTAGGATGAAGAGCATTGTAAGCCACGTCATATGAATGGATTAAGACTAAGGAGTACCATGTGAAAAAAGGAAAAATAAGAACTTTTGTGGATGAAGGACTAAAAAAAGAAGTGGTCAGCTTGAGGGAAAGGCTGGGCAACAAGGTTAAAGGGTAGCCCAGGGGTCTTGGAATTAGCAGTTGGAATGACCACTTATTAGTAGCCTCATAAGTGTTGCTGCCCAGAGAGGGTCGGGGCCAGGGCAGGGTTGTGGTGGGGGAATTGTTCGTGTGCAAGAATGATCTGTTCCCATCCAGGAAGCACATGCCAGGGTAGCTTTCCAGCACTCAAGAGAATTGCAGCTAACAATTCTGGATACTGTGGGTGTTCAACAGGGAGTTAAATTCATGATCTGCATTAACTCTGGTCTCCATGAAGCAGACACTAAAATGAGATTAGACAAGAGAGAAATTTCTTGGAAACAACAGAAGTGGGGAAAGATAGGGAGGGAGTCAGAGGAGTTGGGGAGAGCTGTCAGATTGCAATGGAGAGAGGGAAGGAAAAAAGTTCCTGTGGTTCTAGGAAAGTTTGGTCAGGGCAAGGACCATAAGGAGTCTTCCATCCCAAATTGCTCATTAAAGAAACCCTGTGGTTTCCTGGTCTTAGAAGCCCTGCTGCATTTAGATGTTGGCCTAGGGCAGTCCATGGAAACCATGGCCTTGTTGGGTAATGAAGTAATGGATTCCAGAGCTCAGTAGCTGGGACTCTCATTAGTTATGCTTCAACAGAGGGAGATGTGAGAGGCAAATTTTCACAGCCACCAGACCATCTTTTATATAGCTTATAAAAGTCCAATAGGGAAGAAGAGTACCAGCTGCACATTACACATAGAATGCCATTTCCTAGTAATAATACCATTTTCTATTTGTTCCAGGATTTATACCTTAGCAAGTGCTTTCCTATGTCTCCTCTCATTTTAAGTAGCTATGGTTGATAGAGTCCCCCTTGTAAGGATGGAAATCCTGAAGCTCCCTGGATCATGTATAGGTGAGCGAAACCAAGCATACATTATCTCATTCTTAGTTCAGGGCTCAGTCCAGTATAATGTGAAAGCACCTGCTGAAATCTGATGCTCCTAAAATTTGTGTAATGTTCTTATGGTGAGACATAACCTTAAGCCACTTGCCTAATGGTTGCGTAAGAAAAAAAGATCACTCCAAAAAATTGCTCCTCCTGTGTTTGTCCCTTCACTGGAGGCAGCATAGGATAATAACCGATTTATTTCTGGCAGAGAAACAAGGTGTCTCAAGATGTCCTGTCATCTGGGAAATTTCCCTTGAAGGGGGTGTTCATGCTGGAGTCTCTGATGGACAGAGAAGCCCAGTGTGCTGCCCCAGGACAGGACGGGGAGCTGTGGAGAGATGTTGTTACAAATTGGGGCAATGGGAAGGTCTGGCTCAGAGACACAGGTCCTGAGGTGAGAACCATTTTTTTTTCAAAGCCTCCACATCTTTCACAACCTGAATATAGGTCTGTGTATGTGGGACCAGACCAGCATATTCTATTCTTTAATGGTAGTAAGGAATCCCAGCCCTTTCCTTAAGAAGGGAAAGCAATTCCCCACCACCAAATAAGTGATTCTTAAACATAAAATAAAGGTCAGGCCCAGTGCTGCTTCATGGGTGCCATTCCAACTAGAGCGTGTTCCTCTTTCTGGAAGAAAGAACCAAAACCAGGGAACCTGGAATTACCAAAACTGAAGGAAAAATCCAAGCCGTAGTTCCCTCCTGTTAACTGGCAGCACTCAGTGAGGAAGCGGAAGCAGGAAGTACAAAACCTGCCCTTCCTGGCCGAATACTTTCAGCGTTTCACCTAAAATAAAAAAGACCATATAAAGTTCGCCCAATAAATAAGCTATGGCAAGTGAGAAGAAAATAAACAGGAAGCTTTCAATTACTAAGAAGAAAGAAATACAGCACGTTAATTTTCAGATTATATAGAAACCATCTGAAAAGCATTAATGTTTTCATTGGGCACTAGAAAAGCATCTAAGAACAAAGACCTTTTAAAATTATGAAGTTCTCTCCTAGGCGGATCTAATGGGAGAGATTTTTATTTCTATAGTGCACTTCTCCATTCAACTTCCTTTCCAAGTTGAACAGATACAAATGCACAATAAGTCTCCATGGGCTTGCTTTCAGGGAGAGAAAACTGTTCTGATTAGAATGGCACCCCATTAAACAGCACTGGACCTGACTTTTATTCTGTACTTAAAAATCACTTACTTGGGGATAGGATATTACTTTCCTTTCTAGGGAAAGCAACTGCCCTGGGCAGCCAAGTAGAAAATAGTAGATTGGTGGCCTGAAAAAGGATTTCTGGGTTCTGGTCCCGCTGCCATCAGTAACTAGGTCTACTTGGGCAGACCACATCCTGGCTCACAAACTCTACTTCTTTATTTATAAAGTGGGAGGATTGTTAAGGGTTCCAAGCCTCTTTGCTCCTTTGAAAGAGCACAGGCTCCTGGGACCCACCATGCGCTTACCGAATCAGAATCCTCGGGAAGCTGATTTTAAAGCTCCCCTGGTGAGTCAGATGAGGTCACTCTCCAGGCAAATATTTTAGGAGTGGTTGAGAAGATGTCCAGTCCTCAATGCGGAAGAGGCGGGACGTGGAGGTAGGGGAGAGGCTGTTCTTGTAAGTCATGCAGCTGCCACATCCTCTCACCTGGGAGCTTTTAGAAATGCAGAATCTTGGGCCCTATTCCAGAAACCCACTGAATTGAACCCGCAGTTAATCCCCAACACATTAAAGTCAGAGAAGCGCTGCTCTATCCCACACCATCAGGAGTCAGCCTGCCGACAAACCTTTTTCTACCCAGTCTCTAACTTGCCCAAAGCAGGAACACATCACAGGAAACACTGAACTTCTGGTGGTTTCTCTCACTGGCTGCCATTCTCAAAGCATACCAACTTCAAACCTGTGCAGGCAAAGAGGGAGGCCAGAAAGAGAGCTAGTCTGTTTTGTTTGTGTGTGTGTGTGTGTGCGCGCGTGTGCAAGGCACTATTACTTCACTTTTTAACCAGGCAAAAATCCAGGATGGATTTCCAAAAATATGTTGACAGTCTTGGGACAAAGGAAATTTTAAATTGTGTTATCTATTATTATTTGGTTGTGATAAAGAGAAACAAAATATATTGCAGCCCAAACTTTCTCAGGTTCTTCTCCTGCTTACCCACATCCTGCCTTAAGTGAGAACTGACAACCAAAAGAAGGGAAAAACATAACTCTAACACCTCCTTTCTCAGAAACATAAACACTATTGCTGCTACTGTGGTAGTTAGATTCAGTTGTCAACTTGGCCAGGTGAAAGCACCTAGTTCTGTTGCTGTGGACATGAGCCAATGGTAGGTGAATCTCATCTGTTGCTAATTACATCCGCAGTCGGCTAGGAGGCGTGTCTGCTGCAATGAGTGACGTTTAACTTAATTGGCTTGTGCTTAAATGAGAGAACGCAATGTAGCACAGTCTAGCAGCTTGGCGTTCCTCATCTCAGCACTTGCAGCTCAGCCCGGGCCCTTGGAGGTGGAGAAAGAAATCACCCCGGGGAAAGTTGTTGGAACCCAGGGGCCTGGAGAGAAGACCAGCAGAGACCATCTTGTGCCTTCCACATAAGAAAAGAGCCTCAGTGGAAAGTTAGCTGCCTTTCCTCTGAAGAACCAACAAAATAAATCCCCTTTTATTAAAAGCCAATCCATCTCTGGTGTGTTGCATTCCGGCAGCTAGCGAACTAGAACAGCTACTTTGAAGGTGTGCTATTTTTACTCTCTCTTCCAAGCTAAAACTGGACTCTGTATGTTAACTTTTTCATAAATATTGGTTTATTAGTCATGGGAATTATTCCTAACATAACATAAGTTGAGTGTAATAGCTTACCTAGAATTGTAAAAGAAATCCATGGCTGAGAAGTGAAGCACTTTTTTACCCATAACCCTCATAAATCGAAATTTGGCAAACTTTTGCAAGTGGGCTTCCAAGTTTTCCAGCCTTAGGACTGAGGGCAAGCAAAAGGCCTCCTCGCACCTCCCCCTCCCACACAACCACACACAACTCCAAGTCACCTCCATTTCCATGCTTGTTTTGTGAGGCTAGATGAGTCAACTGGTCATTCATAACTCTATTGTACATTTCTCAGATTGTTGTCCTCCGAGACTAAGCAGACTGGAGATACGGGGAGAGAGTCTGGTGGAGGGGATGTTAGGGAAGGGGAAGACAGAGTAGGTGATGTAAGACAGAGGTCATTCTGCCACAGAGACCCTGAAGGGCGGTCAATTTACACTCCATAGAGGCAAAACGATCATTCAGTGCCTTGGAAATCAGGGAGCCGGGTTCATGGGAAATGAAAGAGACCTGTAGGAAGAGAAGGGCCATCTAGTGTCTGCACTGCATCTGGCCCAGGTCTTTTGGTGGCTGGCCAGGCACTACCTTTGATGCATGTGGTAGAATAACAATCCTATCCTAGGCCATTTTTCCCAAGTGACACCCTCCAACCATCTCTCCAACTATCTCACTACCAAATATACAACTCTCATGTACAGAATCACCAACAAGGTATTTCAGAGGCTTTGATTTCATATTTCCTCAGAGGAATTTTATTACCTGTTGGGGCTATCCACTTCAATATTGGAAGTGTTTGGAAAAGATCCCCCTTCCTGTTATATTGAACGGAAGTATGGTTCCATATAATTCTGCACTCTGCTACCATTGGAGAAAATAATTTCCATGTCATTGCACAACCGTTCATTGCTTCTCATTGTCCCTTCTACACTGTTTCTCCTTCCTCTCCATACAAGTACCCAGTTCCTGAGAAGAACCTTGTCATCAGAATATACTCCCTGCTCCTAAGCCCTGTACATGGATAGAGCTGGAAAATATATGAATACTAATCCATGCATGCACACACATGCATATATGTATATATATATACACACATATATAGTTATAGCCATAGTTACATAGCATCATTTTTGTATATATACAGTTATATAAATATAAATATCTATACACATACAAATAAATACAACCACACAACCCCACACAACCACACACAACTCCAAGTCACCTCCATTTCCATGCTTCGAAAACCAAGTAGTTTCTCATAGAACCATCAGTTTGCTGTGTCATACATTTAGTAATTTATGCATTAAACCATGTTTTGTTCAAGTGACCAAATGAAGCAACAGATTAAATCATATAATAGCTTTTATGAAGGCCTAAGCAGCCTTTCTCAAAAAATAAACTCTCCCTGATAAATCCATCATGATAATGCTTGTTTAGAACGCTTCACCTTCCCTTAGGCAACTTCCTTCATTAACTGTCACTGCACAGAATTAACACCTTACTGTCTCGTCTTAGACTTGGATCTCTATAAGGAAACTCCACAATTAGACTGGAGCTCTTTCTTTGCAATGATTCTAAACCTAATGTATTTTTAAGACCATATAACCTTTTTTTAAAATTGTGCTATTAATATAACAAAATTAACCATTTTAAGGTGAACAAGTTAGTGGTATTTATTACATTCACAATGTTGTACAATCACCTTGATTTAATTCCAAAAATTTAATTGTTCTCAAAGGAAACCCTGTACACATTAAGCTGTTGCCCACCACTCCTCTCTTCCCTCAGTGCCTAGTAAACGCTAATATGTGTTCTATCTCTATAGATAGAGCTATTCTGGATATTTCATACAAACGGAATCATACAATATGTGACCTCTTGTGTTTGGCTTCTTTAACTTAACATGATGGTTTCCAGCTTGAAACACACTGTAGCATTAACAGTACTTCATTATTTGTTATGGTTGAATAATATTCCATGCCACAGTTTGTATACCCATTTATCCCTTGATGGACATCTGGGTTGTTTCTGCCTCTTGGCTTGTGAATAAGGCTGGTGTGAAAATGCATGTACATGCATTTATTTATCTGTTTTCAATCTTTGGGGTATGATTAAATGAATGGGTCAGATTAAACAATAGGAATTTATTCACTCCAAGTTCTGAGTCTGAGAAAATGTCCAAATCAAGTATATTAGTTAGGTTCTCTAGGGAAATAGAACCATAGGAGACACCTGCAAACAGTATGAGCTTTTCTAAAAGTGTCTCACGCTACTGTGGGGATGCACAAGTCCACATTCCACAGGGCAGGGTGCAAGCTGACAACTCTGATGAAGGTTTTCGAAGAATTCTCCAGGAGAAGCTAGCTGTCAGAAATAGAGACAAAAGCTCTCTCTTCTGACTGCTGAAGTCACCACTTTTCCTTTTAAAGCCTTCAACTAATTGGATTAAATGTCTCTCATTGCAGAAGGCACTCCCCCTTAGTTGATTGCAGATGTAATCAGTCAAGATGCAACCAATTTACTGAAGATTTAATCCATGAACTAGCCTCGCAGTGGCAGTTAGGCCAGTGCTTGCTTAATGAGACAATTAGCTACTATTATCTGGCTAAGTTGACACATGAGCCTAACCATCACATCAAGGCATCACTGATGCCTTCTTCCCAAAGACTGGCTGCTGGAGGACCTTGTCTCTTCTGCCACACAGAGAGGCACATGGCAGTGTCTATTGGTCTCTTCCTCTTCTTCTGGCTTTTGTTGATTTCAACTTCTTGCTTCTGTGGTTTTCTCTCTGTCTGAATTTAATTCTCTAATAAAAGACTCCAATAATAGGGTTAAGAACCATTTTGTTTGAGGTGGGAAATACCTTAACTAAAGCATCAGAAGATTCCATCTACAATGGGTTCACACCCATAGGAATGGATTAAATTTAAGACACGTTTTCTAGGATAATTACAGCTGCAAACCACCATAGTTATATACCTAGAAGAGGAATGACTGAGTCACATGGTATTTCTGTGTTTAACTCTTCGAGGAACCTCTAAAATCTTTCTGTAGTGATTGAACCATTTGGTCCTCCCATCAGCAGTGTAGTTCCAAATATTACACATCTTCACCAAAACTTGATATTTTCTTTCTCTTCTTTTTAAAGCCATCTTAGTCGGTGTGAAGTGATATCTCATCGTAGTTTTGATTTGCATTTCCCTGATGACTAATTATGTTGGTTGGGCATCTTTTCATGTGTTTGTTGGTCGTTTGTATATCTTCTCTGGTTAAACTCCTTTGCCAATTTTTAAAATTTCATTGTTTTTCTTTTGTTGTTGGGTTGTAAGAGTTTTTATATATTCTGGATATTAAATCATAATCAGTTTTTTTATGGTTTGCAAATATTTTCTCCTGTTCTATAGGTTATTATTCCACTGTTTTGTTACTGTGATTCTAATTTAAGCTTCTGGGGTTTTTCCTCAACAATGCAGACAGATTAACATGATTAGCAGTTTTTTTCTGTTAGTGAATTAGATGATGCATTGATCATACTTTTTAGACCAATGATCCTCGACCTTGCTTGCACATTAGATTTATCTGGGAAGCTTTTAAGAATCATGATGCTCAGTCAATATTGCAGACCATTTAAATCAGAATATCAGATGGGAAAAGCATTAGCATTTTTTTTTAATTTCCAAGATGATTCCAATGTGCACTCAAGGTTGAAAACCACCCAGGATGGGGAAAGAATGGAGGAAGAGGCTCTGTTCACCCAATCCCATGGCTTTAAATAGCAAGAGTTATTTAAGGTTCTCCAAGAAACAGATGCTAAGACAGGATTAGACATGCAATAGATTTACAGGAGGAAACCTCTGTGATGCATAAAGGAAGCAGGAGTAGTCACAGAAAGCCTTTGGATCTTCAAAAAAAAAAAAGAGAGGGGAAAGGAGGGATGTTTGAATGAGACAGTTCTAAGAAGGTTTGGCCAGGTTGATGCAGAGTGCTCAAGCCAAACTTTCCCATGAGAGCTGGCCCATGGTCCACTCAAATAGGTCTGCACTAGTGCCCCAGCTGTGCTCAGTCACAGGCTGGAGCAGCCCCAGGAAAGCAAAGGCTCTGTGCTACCTTGGTGGTGGACATAGAGGCACAGCAACTGGGTCTGTCAGTGAACTCTGTCTCCCTGCAGCTCTCTTCCATGGCTGCCACAATCCAGCCCTTATGTGACATAGATCTACTTCTTAATATAGGCTTGGGAAGCAGCTCTTCCATGGTTCCCATGGTCTTTAATCCTAAGGGAAAACTTAGAAAAAGGAAGCATTGTTATTTTTTATATCAGATCACAACTGGTATTCCTCTTTCCCCCCTCCACTATCTATTCTAAATTCCTTCACCTCAAGCTATCACATCAGCAGATCTTGGCCGCTTATGGCATGGTATAACCCAAACCTTCATTCCTGAGGGATCTGAGCCCTTGGTAATTGTACCCTTCTTAGTTTGGGGTTGCCAACCTTCATGGTGCCAGAAAGTACCAAGAGATGACCACCAAGTAGCATCATCTAGGTTCTATATGTGAACTTTCTGTCCCCCTTGTGTAAAAGCATCTCTACCTCCTGCTTAAATAGTGACACCTTTTCTTACCTAGCTGGACCTGGATATTAGGAATTCAGAGTGCTTTTGTAGAGGCTATAGCTTGACATTCAACAGTCCCCTGGCAAGTGTGAGTCACTATCAGGGACTCAAGTCCATAACCATGCAAGTCCTAGAGTTTTAAGGACAGGAAACACAATATCTTCCAGTGGATCTTTGGGAGCTATGTTAAGTGCAGCCACTTTTGCTTCTATGCCTTAGTTCCCAGACTCATATATTTGTTCTAATTGGGACATGGTGCCATACAGAGGCTTCTGATTTAACACAGATACTAGACCCTGAAGGATAATTCTCCATCTTTTTTCAAGTATTGCCTTTGAGCTGGTACTTTAGCTATGTTTTTAGAAAGCTGGAACAGAATTCTGTGAGGCCATCTTCTTCTAGGAAGTGTGGTATGTGATCCAGCCAATGAATCCTATGATCATGGGCTAACCCCCACACCTCCTTTATTGTGCAATGGGTCTCCCTCAAGCCCTATGCTGAGTGGGAGCTCATGCCAGTGAGTCAAAGCCTCCAGATAGAGATGCTGGCTGAAATGCTATGGGCAAGAAAAACAAAACCCTTCCCAGACTAAGTATCCATTCTTATAAGGACAAACTCCTGATCTTTCCACAATGCGAGGAGCGTAATGTGATCGATTTGCCACCAAGTGGCCGACTGTTCTCCTCAAGGAAGAGTGCCTTATTGGGTACTCAACACTGTCTCCGTTGCTGACAGGTTAGACATTCAGAGGCAGCAGTAGCTAGATCAAGTCAGTAGCCTTCATTTCTACAGTGGCCATTCCATTCTCATGTTCATCATGTCAGTTCTGGGGTGGCTGATGATAAATGCTGAATGGCCTCTACTAAAGGAGCCAGTTTGTCTACTTGGTTGCTCAGAGCCTCTCCCATGGTGGATTCTTTCTGGTGGACATGAACATGTAATACAAAGATGTTCATACTCTATACTCACTCTGATAGGTCCATCCATATTCCTCTACACCAGACTTCTTGTGTCTGACCTTCCCATAATTTCTTTTCAGGCCTTTGTCCAGACAGCCAGGTCATTGGTCACTGCTCAGGAATTTTCATATCAGGTCATTTCCTCAACACTAAGTAGAAGACCAGATGGCCCTCTTGCTACGTAGAAGACCAGATGGCCTTCTTGCATCTCTACCCATTGGGAAGATTTTCACTTTTCACTGTCTTTCAAGGCCACTCCTGAATGTGGCTATGATGCACCCTCCATGCAATTTCTGCTTGTACAACATACCAAGACAACCCATTCATATACCAAATCTGGGATTATGATTCCTTCAGATGGTCATATGGGACTCTCTAAGTGGCCAACAAGGGGCACTAGTGGAAATGTGGGGTAACGTGGGGTCTGCCTGTCTCAGACAGCTTACTCATACCCTCTGACCTTGCTTGGGCTTGATCTTAGATGTACAATTTCTGTCTTAAAATGGGCTGCTGCTGGGCTCATCTGACTTTAAGACCTGGTGAGTTTGAACAGGAAACTTGGTCAATTTTGATCACTGATATATTCTAGTTGCCTACAATGGCATCTGGAATATAAAAGGTACAGCCAATATTTACTGAATGAGTAAATAACAGAAGCTAATGTTATAAAAAGCAAAAAACTTAAAGGCTTAAAAATAAATGAGAATTTAACTCCATGAAAAGACTAATAAAATAAATAGAACTTTAGTAAGATTTATCAACTTAAAAAGAGAGCTAAATAAACAATATTAGGAATCACGATGAGACAGAGCTACAAGTATGGTAATTTCAGAAATCAAGACGCTCTTTCTCATTATCTTTACTGCTACCTTTGTCATCCAAACCACCTTTCCTGAACTTCTGATGTTCGGTGTTAGGCAGCTCCACTCCAGCATTGCCCGCTACCCACCACCCACTCTAGTTTTTACACGGCAACCAAAGTGATCTTTTTTTTCCTTTTTTTAAAACTAAGTTTAGACTTACAGAAAAGTTCAAAAAAAAAAGTGCTCCCATATACTTATCATCTAGCTTTTTCTAGTGTTAACAATGTATAAAACTAGATTTCAATTTGAGAAACAGGTGATTCACATTGATACAATACTATTAACTAAACGGAAGACCTTATTGGAATCTCACCAATTCTGTTCTAGGTGTCTATTCAGGCTCCACATTGCATTTCGTTGTTATTTTTCCTTCATCCTGCAATCAGTGACAGTTCTTCAGTCTTCAGTTGTCTTTCATGATCTGGACACTTTTGAAGAATATTGAGACGTTAAAGAAGCAAATTATATCATATTCAGAGAGAGAGAAGCCACTAAGAACAATTTTATGTCAGTAAATTTAAAAACTTTGATTCATGAACAATTCCTACAAAAATAAAACTAGACAAAGCTGACTCAGAAAGAAAACCTGAATAGGCCTATAGCTATTAAGAAAATTAAAATATGCCTTCTACAAAATAAAATAAGCAAACACAAGGTCCAGTCAGTTTTACAGGCAATAAACAAACCTTAAAGAAACCAGTAAATTCAATCTTATACAAACTGTTCCATTGAAGAAAAAGCAGGGGCAACTCCCCCATCTCATGCTGCTGTGTTTAACATCATGGATGTTAAAACTAGAAGTGAATGTATGTGAAAAGAGAAATGCAGACCAGTCTTCCTTATTGAAAACAGAAGCACCATTTTTGCCAATTCATGTGGGTAATAAAAATATAGTTACTGGAAGAGATTTAGAAAAGGAATGTGATAAAAAAAATGACATGCATGATTTTTAAAAATATCTCTTAGCAAGCTAAAAATACATGGGAATTTTCTTAATGTGATAAAAGGTGTTCTAGTTTGCTAGCTGCCAAAATGCAATATACCAGAAACAGAATGGCTTTTAAAAAGGGGAATTTAATAAGTTGCTAGTTTGCAGTTCTAAAGCGAGAAAATGTCCCAATTAAAACAAGTATATAGAAATGTCCAATCAAAGGCATCCAGGGAAAGATACCTTGGTTCAAGAAGGCTGATGAAATTCAGGGTTTCTCTCTCAAGTGGAAAGGCACATGGCGAACACAGTCAGGGTTCCTCTCTCATCTGGTGGGGCACATGGCAAACACGGTATCATCTGCTAGCTTCTTCTCCTGGCTTCCTGTTTCATGAAGCTCCTGGGGAGGCATTTTCCTTCTTCATCTCCAAAGCGCTGGCTGATGGATTCTCTGCTTCGTGGTGCTGCAGCATTCTCTGCCCTCTCTGAATCTCCTCCTTCTCCAAAATGTTTCCTCTTTTATAGGACTCCAGAAACTTATCAAGACCCACCCAGATGAGTGGAGACATGTCATCACCTAATCCAGCTTAACAACCACTCTTGATTAAATCACATGTCCAGGGAGATGATCTGATTACAGTTTCAAACATACAGTATTGAATAGGGATTATTCTACCTTTACAAAATGGGATTTTGATTAAAACATGGCTTTTCTAAGGTCTGTACATCCTTTCAAACCAGCACAAAAGGTATGTATTAAAAAGCTAGAGCAGACATTATACTTAATGATGATCATTAGCAGCTTTCCTGTAAAGACAGAAACAAGAAAAGATGCCTGTTATCAGTGCTTTCATTTAACATTTTACTGGAAGTCCAAGGAAAACACAGAAGCATATCCTAATTGTAAGGAAAGAAACAAAACTGTCATTGGTCATAAATGATATCATATTCTGAACATAAATTCAGGAGAATCTATGGGTACTCTCTTACTTGAAATAAGAGAGTTCAGCAATTTAGAAATTAAGAAGCAGGGCTGATTTGGTGATTTAGGAAGTGAAGGACGCCATGGGAAATTATGTGATATGGCACCATTTACCTAGAATGCTAATTTTGGAGTGAAGGGTGCTTAAGAGTTAGGGTATATCCAGGCCAAAGCAGAGGCCAGTCAAGCAGCTTCCTGGGGAACTTATCTAGAAGGGGACCTAAATATCCCTGGATATGTAAGGCAAGGGAGGAAATTGTCCTTATCAGAACTTCTGTTAAAGAGATTACTATATGTAAGTAATACTCTGATAAGCCACTTGAGATGCAGGAGAGTGATAGTAAAGGTGGCCATCCACATGACTGACTCCTAAAATAGAAAGCTCTGATTAGCCACAGGGTTGTCGTTTTTCTGAAGAGATTATCAAACCCTGAGACCAGCGCTGATTTGAAAATAGAAGCGAGGTGGGATTTTTTTGACCCTTAACAATTCCTTTTCTGCCCTTTGCCGATCAAAAGCTCTCAGCCTTGACTCTATGTCAACAATGTGGAGTGGAGTGGCTAGCGAGGAGGTCTGTGTGCCTCAGTCTTACCCCCGGTGGTGGAAGCCAGTGAGCTCACCTCAGCATATGTCAAGTGATATGTGGAGATTTCAAGTAGAAGTTTGGATATGAACATCTGGAGCTTAGGAATGCATATTTGGGAGTCACCAGCAGATGAGGAAGAGCTGAAGTTACACATGTGGATGGATCATATAGGAAAGGCAGAGCTGAATGAGAAGAGAAGAGCTCCAAGAATGGAATACCGGGGAAATGGCACTGAGGATGGGTGGACAGAGGAGGAGGAAGTAAACTATGGCAATATCATGACAGAACCCAAGAGAAGAGAAGAAAATGTGCAACAGTGACATTATTGGCAGAGTAAAAAATGTTCACCATCAGAGCCAAGCAGTCAAAGTAATCAAGTTTATCCTTCTCTTATTGAGTATGGTGATCTCAAAAAGTAAGGTCTAACCTTGACAGATTCATTCCTTAATTCATTTGTTAACTCAGTCAGTGAAGACCCAATGAGTACAAGACCTGTCCCACTATCTCTTCCCTTCTCCTCTCCTATTGAGTCAAATCCAAACTCTCTCCTGATTCTTTACTGAGCTACAGAGAAGAGACATAGATAGACACAACATATAACTTTCCTTTCCTCCCTGATAGCTTAATCCTCAAGACATAGCAGTCCATTGACATGTACTTTAAAACAAATATCAGTTTCTCTGAGGTTATAACTCTTGATTTCTTACATATTTTCCAAGTGATTTGTATTCATTAAGAACATGTGAAAAAAGAACATATGTAGAATCTATGTGCTTTTTTTTTCTTTTTCCATGTAACTTATTTCAGAATTCTCTAAGTCAACTCTGTTCAGAATTCTCTCAAACTACATAATCCTTTCTAAAAACATTTACACTGAATATGATGTAATGTTTTCTTCACTGGATTAAGATAAATGGTGCTAAATCTTCTTGACTATATTCACCCATTCATGTCCAATATTAAACACAACACCTTCTAGGTGTTGCTTTGCCATCAAGGATATTAAAATCTTGTAAGAAAGATAGGTCATAGAATTAAATAGTTATAATACAAGGCAGAAAGCATTAGAAGAGTGAGGAAAAGAGACTTTAGTGGAGGAGGAATAACCTTTGGCTTGAGAGACATGGGAAGGCTCCATGGAAAACAGGGCATTTAGTGGAGTCTTAAAGAAGTAGAAGGATTTCAACAGGTGAAAGGGAGAGGGGGCTTCAGAGGAATGGCAAAGGTGTATACAAAAGCAGCAAGGCAGGAAAACACAGAGAAAGTCCAGAAAATGATGCATAGGTGTGCTTGGCTGAAAAATATATATATATCAGAAATAAAAGGGAGACAAAAATACCAATAGCAAACTGAGTACTCATGACAAGCCAGGCAGCTTACAAAGTGTTTTATGCTGATCATGCCATTGAACTTTTACCGAAAGTTCATACCATCCCATTTCCATTTGACAAATGTGAAAACCAAGGTACAGTGGGGACAAATAACTTGCCCCAAATTGCACAGTAAGTATGTGGTTAAGCCAGGATTTGATTCCAGGAAGCCTGATCTCAGCCACACACTCTTAAGCACTGTGCCTTGCTGCCAGAGGAGAAGGGACTGTGTTAAGTGGTGGGCAAAGATCCAGAGGAACACTGGGTCATGGATACAAAGAGAGGAAAGAGCTTCAAAAAGGCGAGGTTGTTTATAGTCATAAATCCTGCCGAGGATCTGTGGCCCGGGACTGAGAGGAAGATTTTGAGGGTATTAGTTGGCCCATGGGGCCTGTGGTAGTTAGATTCAGTTGTCAACTTGGCGAGGTGAAGGCACCTAGTTCTGTTGCTGTGGACATGAGCCAATGGCATGTGAACCTCATCTGTTGCTGATTACATCTGCAGTCGGCTAGGAGGCATGCCTACTGCAATGAATGATGTTTGACTTAATTGGCTGGCGCTGAAATGAGACAGTGCAATGTAGCACAGCCCAAGCAGCTCAGCATACCTCATCTCAGCACTTGCAGTTCAGCCCAGGCCTTTGGAGATGCAGAACGGAATCACCCCGGGGAAAGTTGCTGGAACCCAGAGGCCTAGAGAGAAGGCCAGCAGAGATCACCCCATGCCTTCCCAGGTAAGAAAGAATCTCAGGTGAAAGTTAGCTGCCTTTCCTCTGAAGAACTAACAAAATAAATCCCCTTTTATTAAAAGCCAATCCGTCTCTGGTATGTTGCATTTCGGTAGCTAGCAAACTAGAACAGGGCCCTTCAGGAGTGCACTTCCAGCAGAGCAGTGTTGTAGAAACCCAATAAAGCTGGGAGTGAGAATTAAACTGGGAGTGAGCAGGAGGCAGCCCCCGTGGAGCACTTAGCTAGGATGGTGGTGTCCAAGGCAAAGAGAGGAGAGTCACTGGAAGCGCATTTATGATTTCTTTCTAGGAAAACTATACTTGTGCTTATTTATACAATTGATAGAGAGAGGAGAAGAAGTTAGTGGAAAGTGTTAGAAATAGACAATAACTGAGGAAGCACAGTCCTTTTTTGAGGTGGGTGTTAAGGTGATCAAGGACACCGGGAGGCTCAGAGAGCTGAAGAGAGGAGGAAAGACAGCTGTTTTTCTGAGACAAGAGGAAGAGAAGGGTGAAAGTGTGACGATACTTTATGAGACGATGAGTGGAGCTTGAAGACGTTTATTTCTGGTAAACTTAATCACCCATGTAGAGTAGAATGGCAAAGTCAGTTCACGCACTGAGAGAGACAAAGGTGTTGGGGCTTGAGGTAGAGATGTTACAGTTGTGGAAATGACTTGGCACCATCAGTGGAAAGGCAAGTCAACAAAGGCACATTGGGTTTGGGGGGCACAATAGAACCAAGAAGCCGCATACTTCTCTTCATCCTGGGATGTGAGCCCACTCAAACAGCACACTGCCAACACCTTCACCTTGTTTGTGACCCCCTTCTTGAAGCTTCCCCTCCTCCACTCCAGCCCATCTACACCACTCTCATTCCTGCACTCTTCACCCTCACTCTAACCCACTCCTCTAGCAGGCTCACTCCTTAAACTTACCCATGTCACTGCTTCTCTAGCCAGCTCTGACCTCTGCATGCCTAGTCAGTACAATTCCAACTCACCTTGTTGGTAGCTAAGTGATCTCCTTGCTTGGCCCAGCCTGAATCCTGGCACCTTTAATAGCATATGCTCAACAGCAAGGGTCCCTTAAAGGGTGATAGATGGAAGGGCTGCAGAGCAGCTACGATGGCCTGATTTAAATGGTCTCTATGATATTAGGTAGTCTCAATTTGCCTTCTGGATTCACTCTCCACATTTTTTCACCCTGTTATTTTACCTTAACATCTTTGTAAATAATCCATTAAACTCTCCTCAATTTTCCCACGTAAATGTGGCATCTCTTTCCTGCCTCAACCCAACTGATGCAGTCCCAATCCAATTGGCACCATTTCAAAACATAGGTAGGAGAACTGAGAATCAGGGGTGCCCAAGGGTAACTTAGATGGTGGACTCTCCACCTGAATGTCCCACTGGTAACCTGAAAATTAAAACATTTAAAGCCAAGTTAATTATGGAAGTCCCCTTATCCAAGTTTGTTCCTCCTACAGACTTCCCTACTTTTTTCCCCACTCATGCCTTAATTTATTTAAGTATTCATTATTTATTGACAGCTTCCTATAGGCTGGGCAAAGTCTCAGCACTAGGCATACAAACATGATAAGAATGCGAATGTGCCTTTCCTAGGGCTTACACCGGTTTGGAGAGAGTTGCATGTTTCCAGTTGACCATAAAATGATGGTAGGGACTACATGCTGGCAAAGCATGGAGGAAGAAGTCAGACTAGGCTGTAGGCCAGAAGGTTTCTCCAAGGAAGTGATAAAGTATTTGAGCTGAGCCTTACAGGATGAGCTAGCTTTTAGCAGTGGAGGAAGGAATGAGGAGACCATTCCACGCAGGGATGAGCAAAGAGCGGAGGTGTGAAAGTGGCATGTCCAGAAAATGAAAAACTGTCCTAGAAAGCTGGGCCACAGGATAAATGGCGAGTGCTCAGGGCAGGGAGGGGTTGGGGTGGGGGGTAAAGGTGAGGAAAGGAAGGGAAAATGCTTATAAAACAATAGTAGGCTTGGCCAGATTATGAAGAGTGCTAGTTATAAATATATATTTGTTGATGATATCTAGTATATCGAGATATTCTGTGAATCTTCTACATCTTGTATCTGCTGGCCTTTCCCCAAAACCAACCGATAGGACTTTCCCCCTTTGCCTTAGGGAAGGGATAGAAACAAAAGTCAGAAAACAAAGAAAGTAAGGCTTGCCTTTTGAGTTTCTAACCAGGATTTTGAAACTCATGTTAGAGCTTACAGATCTGAGAAAAAAACATAAAAGATTCCTGAACTTCTAAAATCTTGAACCCTGAAGGGCTTAGGTGTAAATTTATGCCATTAGCTCTACCTGTAGGTACAACAGCTGGAGAGCTACATGGGCTACCTGAGGGGTTTTCTTTTCCCGTTTCTAATGCGAGAGTCACAGACCACAACTGGGAATGGGGAAGAATAAGAGAGCAGCAGAGGCTCTCATAAGGGAGCAAATACTTTCCCGCCCACAGTGACTTTGGTCATCAGGAGGCTAATCTGCCCTGATGGAGCAGGGCAGACAGGACACAGCCATATTTATTAAGGAAAAATGAAAAATCACTACAGCAACTCTCAGATTTAAGTATTCCTGATGGGAGATTCATAAATTACTACACAAAGTACAGTGGTGGGAACTTTAATAAATGTGCAAGTACACATTCCAGAAGCTACCTATAAATGTCTCCTGAAAATAATTAATAAACAGTTGAAAAATGCAGTATAAGTCTCAGTATCTTTCTCCTTTTGTTTCATATCATTTAACCTAAGTTACTCATTCATGGAAAACATTATACACTTGCAAAGTTATTTTGGGTCAAATCAAGTTGTGCTGTTTTTAGCCAAAACTTACTGCCAGATTTATTTTAAAATCTTTTTCATCATTTTGGGCATGTCTATAAATTATTAAATGTAAACTTCCTGCATGATGATGCTACTTCCATATTTTTCTTTTAATGGAATGATGCTCTTTTCAATTACTTTGCCTTATAAGCGTCTCAAGGTTTCAAAGACACACGTTTTAGAAAGTCACAGCCAGAGCTGAGGTTGCCATAAAAAACTACCTATTTCCATTCCCATTTTTGCCAGTAATGGAAAGAAGAGAAAATAAGGCAGCTGCTGACTCATAAACACACCTTAGCGTGAACTGAAAGGAACACTGTCTGTGCAGATGCAGTTCATACCAGGGCTCATGGCTTAGAGAGCAGAGTGACAGACTCAATTTCAGCCCCC
The DNA here is from genome assembly GCF_023851605.1 of Tamandua tetradactyla. Taxonomy (NCBI): domain Eukaryota; kingdom Metazoa; phylum Chordata; class Mammalia; order Pilosa; family Myrmecophagidae; genus Tamandua; species Tamandua tetradactyla. The sequence continues at coordinate 158,961 of NC_135340.1, read as the reverse complement.
ACTTACTCCCGCAGCCAAGTCAAGCCTCACAAACATTGCAACCCAGCCTCAAGTCAGCTCAGTCTTTGAATGGATTGAGGTAATTTGCTTTCCCCATAGTTATCTAGAAGAGAAGATGAACCACCTCTGGATAAAGGTAATGTTCTAGCTTGCTAGCTGCCAGAATGCAATATACCAGAATCAGAATGGCTTTTTAAAAGGGGAGTTTAATAAGTTGCTAGTTTACAGTTCTAAGGCCAAGAAAATGTCCTAATTACAACAAGTCTATAGAAATATCCAATCAAAGGCATCCAGGGAAAGACACCTTGGTCCAAGAAGGCTGATGAAGTTCAGGATTTCTTTCTTAAGTGAGAAGGCATATGGTAAACACAGTCACAGTTTCTCTCTCAGCTGGAAGGGCACATGGCAAGCAAGGTGTCATCTGCTAGCTTTCTCTCCTGGCTTCCTGTTTCATGAGGCTCCCCAGGAGGCACTTTCCTTCTTCATCTCCAAAGATCACTGGCTTGTGGGCTCTTTGCTTCTCTTGGCTATGTCGTTCTTCTCTGCTGTCTCTGAATCTCTCATTCTCCAAAATGCTTCCTCTTTCATAGGACTCCAATAAAGCAAGACCCACCCAAATGGGTGGAGACATGTCATCACCTAATCCAGTTTAACAACCACTCTTGACTAAATCACATCATCCAGGGAGATGATCTGATTACAGTTTCAAACATACAGTATTGAATAGGGATTATTCTGCCTTTATGAAATGGGATTTCGATTAAAACATGGCTTTTCTAGGGGACACACTTCCTTTCAAACCAGCTCAGGTAACATCATCAAAAGCCTATACAATTTTTTCATACAATGTTCAGTATTCAATCAAAAATTATCAGGCAGGTGCTTAGGAGTTCTTTGTGGATTGTTTTGAACTTTTAACTATTCTTAGCTGCCATTTAAACATTCCTGCATTTTTTGTGAATTCAAGTTAGTTAAGCAGAGGTAGAGAACCTCTATTCATTAGAGGTTAGATCTCAACCTGTGTGATATAAGGTTTATCACCTGCAAGAAGCAGTGTCCCACTTTGCTTCCTTTGCCTGGAGATGGAGCTTGGAGCTCACTGCCATGGATGGCCCATTTGAAAAGAGAATCAGGCTAGGTGATGTGTAGGTCTCAAGGAGAAGCAGGTATGGGCCTCTCCATTCTTAGACTTCCCAGTCACCCACGACTGAGGAAGGGCTCTCTTACATTGCACTCAGGGAGGCCATTCTCAACATGAGGAAAGATGGAGAGACCTCTAGGGAGAAAGTCACTATGGTAGTTAGATTCAGGTATCAACTTGGCCAGGTGAGGGTGCCTAGTTCTATTGCTATGGACATGGGCCAATGGCATGTGAACCTCATCAGTTGCTGATTACATCTGCAGTTGGCTAGGAGGCATGTCTGCTGCAATGAATGATGTTTGATTTAATTGGCTGGTGCTTAAATGAGAGAGCTCAATGTAACACAGCCCAAGCAGCTTAGCACACCTCATCTCAGCACTCACAACCCAGTCCAGGCCTTTGGAGATGCAGAAAGGAATCAGCCTGGGGAAAGTTGTTGGAACCCGGAGGCCTGGAGAAAAGGCCAGCAGAGATCGCCCAAAGTCTTCCTACGTAAGAAAGAACCTCAGTTGAAAGTTAGTTGCCTTTCCTTTGAAGAACTACACGTTAACCATAAATCCACTTTTATTGAAAGCCAATCTGTCTCTGGTGTCCTGCATTCTGGCAGCTAGCAAACTAGAACAGTCACCCCATTCTGTGAGGGTACAGTGACATTCACTTAAACTGGTAAGAAGAGAGAGCCACTGTTGTGTACAGCCTGCAATAGCTGCCACCAGAACCCATCCCCTTTGTCTTTAAAGGAGCAGGTTGGACCAAGAGAAGTCAGAACACAAGAAATGAAGGGACAGACTGTCAGGGCATCTCCTGATTTTCTCTTCAGAAATGGTGTCCCAAGTAGGAGGCTTTGTGTCAGCTGCCAATCCTAGCAGCTGGGTCTAAGAGTGTCTTTCCATTGGCAGGTGGCAATGGCCTACTCCCATTGGGGATGGGACACACAGTGCCTCAAATCCATTTCCTGGATGCCAAGAACTGCAGGAATTAGGGAGGGACTATCAGGTAAAACCAAAAAACAAACCCTCAAAATGAACAATTAAATTGAAATGCTATGTGCCTGTACTAGTTTGTAAAAGCTGCCAAAATGAATATACCAGAAAAGAAGTGTCTTTTAAAAAGGAAATTTATTAAGTTGCAAGTTTATAGTTCGAAGGTCATGAAAATGTCCAAATTAAGACAAAGCTATAAAAATGTCCAAACTAAGGCATCCAGGAAAAGATACCTTGACTGAAGAATGCCAATGATATTCAGGGTTTCTCTCTCAGCTGGAAAGGCACATGATGACATCTGCTAGCTTTCTCTCCAGGCTTCTTCAATGGCTTCCCTGGCGCTCTGTCCATTTTGTTGGCTCTGTCAGTTCTGGTGGCTCTAAAGCTTTTTCCAAAATGGTTCCCTCTGAAAGGGCTCCAGTAAACAACCCCTCCTTGAATGGGTGAAGACACAATTCCATGGGAACCACCTAATCAAAAGTTACCACCCACAATTGGGTGGGTCACATATCCATGGGAACAATCTAAAGGTCACGCCCAGCAATACTGAATGAGGATTAAAGGACATGGCTTTTCTTGGGGTCCACAATGTCTTCAGACCAGCACAGTGCCTGACATCGTGGTAGGCACTTAAAAGGTACTCAATGGCTATGTTTTTAATTGAATTGAATACATTCCTTCTGGAAAAGAAGGGCTGCAGTATTTGTGTTACTCTACTACGTGTGCAGGTCTCCTGGTACCATCAAGCTGCTGCTAGTAAAGCTTTACACATGAAATGGGTCAGGGTCTGTTTTAGTAGTTCTTCCTCTCTACTGTCCATGCCCCTTTCAGTTTGTTGTTATTTTTCTTGGTGCCGTTCACAGGGACACAGTCTACTTGTATGTTGCTGCTTTCGAGCAGCTGCTTCATGGAGGAAGCATATCTGCTCCCTGGTTTCCCCAAGGCCTCTCTGTAATGAAAAGGCCCTAAGGACTCAGAGAGTCTGGGCATGGTGCCAAGAGTTGATGTTGAACTTCCCTCAAGGGTCAAGGATTTCTGGAGCCAAGATATCCCAGGCATGAGCCTCATTCCTTGTTTGAGGCTTTCTTTCTGTTGTCTCCAACCTTTCAGAGGACCATGGAGAAGGGAGTCCAGCTATAGCTCTCTATAACTTGACTCCTGGTTTTGAAGGTGATGAACTATCATCATCATTATTATTGCTGACTTTTTTATTATTTTGCCTTTTTACAATGAACTCATCTTAAACCATTATTTTGATGGCTTAATCCATATGATAATTTAGCAAAGGAGTCTTCATTAGGTTTTCACTACTATATTTACTACTGTTTAGCTTTGGGAAGTTGGTATGTACCAATACAAGATCTGCAAAAAAAAGATTTATTCAAAACATGAGCATGGCACTGCCTATTGCCTTGAAATTTCTCTTGGATTCTGTGGGCTGACACAAGCATGTGCTGTGTGGTAAAGCAATTCTTCCACAGCTTTTCTTTGTTGGAATAAGAGTGAAATATTTCCTCTTACACTGTGCCATGGCCTCATAAGGCCTTAACACCATCTAACTAGATGAGCCAGAATAGATTCAGGTAAATTTTAAAACTTACTTAAATAAAAGCACAGAATTAGAACTTATTCATCTTAAGTTTGAGCATTTTGAGTAAGGATGGCCACCATCTGGTTTTTATCTACCGAGGAGTCCCAAAACCCACATGCAAAAGATTTGCTATTGCTCATATTAAATAAATAGTTTACTTTCTTTAAAAGGAACATTATTTGTTTTAATTGATTTATCTACTGTGACATGCTAGCCAATTTCCCATTGTTTTTAAGTGTCTGAAGTTGACTTCATGGAAATTCTTTTTCATCAGCATTTTTCCTGGAAAAGAAACTGAATTCATGTACTGATAACTTGCAACCTCATTTATTTTTTGATATTTTGAAATACTAACTACCTCGTCCCTATTCAAGTTTGAAGCACCAGCCTTTCACAAAGGCTCTATAAATCAAATCTTAAAAGGGTTTCTTCTCACTCACCCAGTCACCTCACTGCCAATGGATGTTTCAAGCTGTGGGTGACCTTATTTTGAAAAGACAAATTTATAGTTTGCAAAAAAGAAATTTACTTTCAAACTCAATGTAATTGATACATTGATCCCTAAGTTTCTCTCAGCTTCACTGCAGCTACTACATACTATGTCTTATATCCAGTGAGAAGCAGCTTGATTTCTTTCAAGTCCAAAATCTCTAATGACTTAGTTCATTTATAGTAAATGTTACTGCTGATATATTTGGTCTTATATTTACCATCTGTGGTAGTTAGATTCAGGTGTCAACTTGGCCAGGTGAAGTGCCTAGTTCTCTTGCTGTGGACATAAGCCAATGGCAGGTGAGGCTCATGTGTCGCTGATTACACCTGCTATCAGCTAGGAGGTGTGCCTGCTGCAGTAAACGATGTTTGAGTTAATTGGCTGGTGCTTAAATGAGAGAGAGAGAGCAATATAGCACAGCCCAAGCATCTCAGCACACGTCATCCTCAGCACTCACAGCTCAGCCAGGCCTTTGGAGACACAGAAAGGAATCACCCTGGGGAAAGATGTTGGAACCCAGAGGCCTGGAGAGAAGGCCAGCAGAGATCACCCTGTGCCTTCCCGTGTAAAAAAGAACCTTAGATGAAAGTTAGCTGCCTTTCCTCTGAAGAACTATACGTTTTTAACTAAATAAATCCCCTTTTATTAAAAGCAATTGTGCTGGTTTGAAAGGATATATGTACCCTAGAAAAAACATGTTTTAATCCTAATCCCATTTTATAAAGGCAGCCGTTTCTTCTAATCCCTGTTCAGTCCTGTATGTTTGAAACTGTAATTAGATCATGTCCCTGGAGATGTGACTCAATCAAGAGTGGTTGTTAAGCTAGATTAGGGGAGATGTGTCTCGACACATTTGGGTGGGTCTTGATTAATTTACTGAAATCCTATAAAAGAGGAGACATTTTGGAGAATGAGAGAGATTCAGAGAGAGCAGAGAATGCTGCAGCACCATGAAGCAGAGAGTCTATCAGTCAGCGACCTTTGGAGATGAAGACAGAAAACGCCTCCCAGGGAGCTTCATGAAACCGGAAGCCAGGAGAGAAAGTTAGTACATGACGCTGTGCCCTTTCAGATGAGAGAGGAACCCTGACTGTGTTCTCCATATGCTTTCTCGCTTGAGAGAGAAACCCTGAACTTCATCAGCCTTCTTGAACCAAGATGCCTTGGTTCTTTCCCCGGATGCCTTTGATTGGACATTTCTATAGACTTGTTTTCATTGGGACATTTTCTTGCCTTAGAACTGTACAGTAGTAACTTATTAAATTCCCCCTTTTAAAGGCCATTCTGTTTCTGGTATATTGCATTCTGGCAGCTAGCAAACTAGAATACCAGTTATCTCTGGTGCATTGCATACTGTCAGCTTTGGCACACTAAAACACTGTACACTAGTAACTTATTAAATTAATCTTCAGTATTAGTGACTTGCAACCCACATATATGCCATCCAAAATTTTCATAATTATAGAAATGGCAATGAGAAGTAAATTGATAGGCATTAAAATTCCATGTGAAATTTGAGGTTGGAAAGGGATTGCTGTATTTCAGACTAAATAATTCATGATTATTAAATCATCTGATTTAATATTTAACCATATGTTCTCATTAATAATTAGATAGTTAGAGGAAGAAATTCTAGCTAGCTGTTATAACAAATAAGCCCCGGGATCTCAGCAGCCTAACATAATAGAAGCTTTTTTTTACTTTACATTCCTGTAGATCTCGGTGAAGTTTTCAGTGGGTATCCTTCCATGTGGAATTCAGAGTCTCAGGCTCCTTTCATCTCCTGGCAGGCAAAAAGTAGAGTAAACGGAAGAGCATGCATCATTGGTCTAAACAGTATAAGTCTGCAAGTGACACACAACACTTTCCCCTACATTCCACCTACAGAGCTCAGTCAATACCACACTCAACTCTAAGGGAGGTTGGGAAATGTCATCTGGCTGTGTGTCAGTGATGAGAAGAAAACGGTCTTGGGAGCATTTAGTTTCTTCCATAGTAGAAGTAGTGGGAATTCAATTTAAGATCATTAACTTTTCCCAAACTAAGCTCAAGAAGCTAATGATTATTTAATGCATATTCAATGTGTATTCAAATTGACTCATGATAAAATTAATGTTTAAATAGGTAATTTATTCTGTTAGTGATTATTTTTCCCATTAACTTACATGAAAAATAATAAAACTAATGGCTTTTAAATAGTCTGTTGTATTGAATTTCCTCTAATTTGAAGCATCATTCCAAAATCTACAACATTTAACATAGGAAGCAGAATGCTTCCTGTACTGTCCTCAGTGTTATCTTTCTCTAGTCATGCCTGGGAGGCACAGAGTATAGATGCTGAGACAGTAAAGGACCCTCTACAAACTCATGCTCACCTCAGTTGTGTTCTTGCTGTTGCTTGTCAACCGCTGCCCACCCCTGCTCAGTCCCCTTTGAGCCATGCCTCAGCACCTTCCCGAGACTTCTCCTAATTCCTCACACCCTGGACATACTTACTTTCAAGATAGACACATCTCTTCACGGTTCTTGTTTAATTGTAGTTTCTTGTTCAATGGTCATCTCTCCACTTTCCATCCATGCAGGGACCATATCTTCCATGTTCACGGGTGTATTTACAGTGATACTTGGTGAATGAATGAAGGAGGCTATTTGGGACCCTCTATATCGGTGATCCCATTTTTAACCTCAAGGCATTTATATACACATGATTAACCCCTGTCATGGGAGAGGAGCTTCTTTCCTTCTATGACTCATCTCTTCACCACTCTGTCCCTTCACAGTATCTTTGAACCTTCCTCCTCAATCTTTTTCTCCACCATCTTTTTTCTCTCCCTTGCCAGTGTTTTTTCTTGTTCAGCTTCCAAAATATGGACAACTTTTGCCCAGTCTCTCTGTCAAGCTTCTAATTTCTTTCTTTCCATTCACAGACAAATAATTTGTTGCCTGTAATGACTCATGCCCCATGTATTCCATCTTCTGAAATCTGATAATTACCCAACTCTGCTTTTAAAGGTCATCAGTAGCATCCTAATTGTCAAATTAAATGACCTTTTCTCAGTCTTCATTTTCCTTCATTGCTCTGCAGTAGCTTAGCTTTTACTGAGGCAGAGAGTGCTGGTTGCTCACAAAATATCCCATAACCCAGTTTTCCCTTACCAACACAACTCCAACTTTGTTCCAGGTGCTAATTTGTTCAACTAAAGGACAGTATTTCCCAGCCCTTCTTGTAGTAGAGATGACCTATGAAATGTACACTGATGTGTTTTTATTTGTTAAGATATTGCCAGCTGCTGTAATAGATAAATTCTAGACTCTTATTGGCTTAACACAGTTCTATACACTTAACTCAGTGACACCGCTGGAATACAAATTTCACTTAGAGAGCTGTGAATCGGCTCTGATGCTACTTTATGTTTTTATTCAAATAAAGTCCAAAATGAGTGCTTCTTTTTCAGTAGGAAGCCTGCAGCATGGACCTTTGGGGACCCAAGCTCCTTCCATATTTTGGTTCATCTTTTTCTAGAATCCCGGAGTCATCTGTACTCAGCTGGAAGATGGGGACAGTGATGAAATTATGAAAGACAACCTGTGGGAAATTAGGACTCAGCCCCATGATAACAACAAACTGTAAGAGAGGCAGGAGAATGTAGTCTACGTGACTGTCCCAGAAGATGACACGGACTGGTGGATAGCTAGCCAGTTTCTGCTGCATGGCCAAGCTATTCAGCTGCAGTTATTTTGGCCCAGCTAAATGAGTGGAATGCGGCTAGATGCCGCTCCCTGCCTGGGTGTGTCTTACGGCAGAAGATCTCACATGAGCCAAAGATGGGTGTTTCTCCTTCACACTTTTTCTCTTATTATTGTTGTAACCCATGAGTTAAATTGCACTCTGCTATAATAAGAACCTTCCCTGGTCACAATTCAAGTGAATTCCAAGTGAATTTTGAGAAATAAATACTGAGATAAAGGAATGGATTAGATCGGATGTACCATGATTTGTGTTTAAAAATTTCCAGAAAGCCAAATTGCAAAATTTGAGTAATGTTGGTTTTTGTCCACAATAAGGCAATGTTTTTTTCTAAGTACAAAAAAAAAAGCACAAATGAGGCTTATAAGACATATGCAGATCACAAAGTCCTCCCCAGCTTTCCCTTACCACAGTTACTGCCCTAGATGACATTTACTGCTTTCTCCTCATCCACTGGTCCAAAGTGGATGGCCCTTTGTACAGCTCAGAATGCTCTCTTACAGGGAGACTTTTATTTGCATTAAAATTATAGCAAGGCACAGAAGCATTTGAACCAGATAATTTCTCTTCCTCTCTCTTATGGTATTAAGATACTAATAATTCATCCTTTTTTTCCCAATTTTTAGTGAGTCCCTTCATTGACAGAAATTATTCAGTATTTTAATTTTTGAAAACACAGGAGATACAAAAGATAACACAAAAAATTCCATTTTCCTGTCTAAAACACTTTTCATACTTAAATGCTTCTGAAATCAGTATACATTTCACAACATGTATACATTTACAACATATATACATTTGTTATTTGATGTAGGTTCTCTTTTCTTTAATATCCTATTATTAAATAAATGGTACATTTTACAATTGATGGTATCTTAGAATCAGAGAAATGCAATATTTTCTTTAAAAAAAAAAGTCAGAAATCAAGGCCCTAATCATTTGCATGACTGAGGCAAAAGTTTTCAAATTATTCAATACAATCTGGTTAAAGTCAACCATCTTGAGAATGTTTACTGTTCTAGAAAAGTCAAAGTCAAATAGCTAGCTTCTGAGCCCCAGGAAATAAATATCTGTCTTTGGACTCCAAATAGTTAATGCTCTCTACATCACCCTCTTTGTTTAAGCAACCTTAAGGTCCATTTCTAAAGGGTATATCATAAGAATTCTAATATACTTCTACTAAAATGTTTTAGGAAATGACCATTAATGTTTAATTATCTATGATGACAAAATTGACAAGTTCAACTTTACATCAAAATATGGCTAAAAGAGCACTGGCCTAAGGGTTGAAAGCATAGATTCTCTTCTCATCTTTACAATTAAATTAGCTGTGTGACCTTGGGTAAAATGTTTGATTTACATCCAGGACCCCTTTTACTGAAAATATTGAATCCTCAGATGCATTTTACTCATTCATATTAGCATGTCAGAACTCTTAATACCTATTAGTACCTTACTTTTCTGTACCTTTTACAATTGCTGTTGGCCATGTCCATCCTGGAAACAGATCCTGACACAATAATTTATAGAGTTGCCCTATCTACGTGGTGATAGAATTTTTTTCTCTCTTTCAGTGGTCCTAGCTAAGGCAGGAAGCAGAGAAGGGCAAAGCCTTGTTCTCCCCTAAGAACTGCCAAGGTCAGGAGGAGTTTGGCTTCTTTATTCCCGATTTAGTAAACATTCTGGGGCAGACAGTTTGAATAGCAGAGCAATTTAGCTTTTAGATGGAGTTGTTAATTCCTTGAGTAAGCTGCCAGTCTCTTAAAACAGACGCTATTAAAAGTTGCAAAGCAATTCTTCAGTGAAACTGCTCGCCAAAGCAAACCCTCAAAGCAAAGTATTCATAGTTGTCACAAAAATTCAATTCATGGAAGTATCATTCACACAAGGAACTTGCATCACTTGTATGGAAGTGTACACAGTAGGTTTCATTGATCAACTATGCTTGTCTTAATCACTGAAATCAATTTTCTGCCTTGTTTTTATAGTGACTAAGTTACAAGGCAGTAACAAAAAATATTTCTGTGAAGTAAAAGATTTTTAATCTAGATATTGTATCATTTTTTTAAACTTCTGTATGCACCAGTTAACTAAAGCATTAAACAGAAAAATAGAATTAGTTTTTCAATAAAAACAAGGTTTCATACACAAAATACTTCAACTTACACATATATCACATAAATTAAAAACAATCTGGTTAAGCACTGATCATTGATTTTTGATCATTGATTTTTCTTTTTCACAATCACTTCTATTTTGAACCAACGGGGGGCAAATCCATAGTTATATTATACTATTAAAAGCTTTGTATAAATAATGGACTAATGATAATATCTTACTATTTTTTTATTTTTAGGACTTCTTCAAGGTAAGATTTTATTTCTATAATTATATTGGTAAAAGCAAGTGACATTTAATTTCAAGAAAAGTAAGAGAATAACTCTCCTGAAATATAAAAACACATGGTAGGGGGTGCGAGGGTAGTTCAGAGGTAGAATTTTCGCCTTCCACGCGGGAAACCCAGGTTTGATTGTGGGCCCATGCGCTTCGCCAAAACAAAACAAACAAAAACAAAAATTCAACAAATGGTGCAATAACGGGATGCTTACATGGAAAAAGAATGAAATGTGACCCAGCCATACAGCCTACAAAACAAACAAACAAACAAAAACATATTGCAGGCTCAAACCCAACTAACCTGCCAAATTAGATCTCATGAGCTATAACTGAATTACCTCCAAGACCTTTCAATTAGAATTTCTGAAGGTCTGAAAAGGTATTCTTTTCATAGTACCCATGATATTTCATTAATTTTAAGTTTACAGAAATGTATGCTATATCAGGTTAAGATAATTTAAACAGTAAATTTTACCTTGGGATTATGTTTGTCTTATGGACAACTGATAGCAAACAAGGAGAAAACCCTGTTGTGGACTCCCAAATCTAGAAATGGCCTGATCTCAAGCCACGGTCATCATTAACCATCAGCTCACTTGATGAGAGGCTACAAACCTTGAGACTTCCATTTTGAATCTCACCTAATTGTACTTTTATTTAAAATGCACACACAAAAATAACTGTAAAGACCAAAAAGGTAGATATTCCTTTCTAAAAACTATCTGAGGAAACCATTAATATTATATACAGTGTATATTTATTTTACTCTACATTAAGAGCGGCTGATGAATAAAAATATTCTCAATCCTAATTTTAAGAATGAAATCGGATTTTGCCCATCAATTTTCCTTTGACAAGTTCCATTGCTCTGAAGTGCTTACTTAGCACTTCTCACTACTTCGAAAGCTCCTTCTAGGTCATCATAGCAAGGTAGGGGAATGTCATTGCATGTTGCAGAAGAGATAGCTGAACATTCAATTTATCAGCATTTTAGGATTAATAGAACCACCTTATTTTTTTTTTTTACCTCCCAGTACACATGATTACGGAAATATTAACCTGTTAGCAATAAAATAAACATAAAATGAGAGTCACAAGTGGAGAGGAAACAGAAATTATGGTCCACGTATGGTCATATAATAACTATAACCTGTGTTGTCTATTTCTGACAGAAATAATCTTCACACTACTATCTCAGCAGAATTCTTTACCACAGTTAGTAAAATCTCCAAATATCTTTGGAGTACTGTCACACATTTTAAAATATTTTTATTTTGAGGATAATAGCCTCAGATTGTGTCTGATTTGGTAAATTAATAATACAATGAACGTTAGTGTAAACAAGACTAAAATAATTATAAATACTTTCTGAAAAAGACATATTTTTAAATCAGTTTCTATACTAAAGTTCCAAAAATATTTAGAAAATAATGCCAACCACTAGAAACCCTGAGCATTAGAAAGCTTATGTTGTAAGACAAGAGCAGCACTTTCAGCCTTTAAAAAAGGTTAGAATTTTCAAGTGCTCTCTTTAGTTACCAAATATTTACTATTAAAGTAATTATTGTCTTATGCAACAAGTTTAGCATATACTTTTCTATTTGAGTTTGAAATATTTTCAAAACTTTGAACATACCTGCTGGCAAGAAAAACAGTAATTGTGGCCACTTATCCTTAAGTTAAGATACTACTAAACAAAATGTCCTTGGGCCAAAATTATGTAAACAATATCAATTATGCCAGACAAAGCAGGTATGGTCTTACCCTTCAATTCATAAGCCATGTGTTAGTCAGTGTTCTCTAAAGAAACAGAACCGACAGGAGATATCTGTCATATGAGATTCATAAAGGTGTCTCATATAACAACGGAAATGGAAGAGTCCAGAATCCGCAGGGCAGGCTACAGAGCTGCAGCCCCGATGAAGCGTCTGGACGAACCCCAAAGGAGAGGCTCAGGCAGAAGCAGTGAAAGAGACGCTCTTCTTCCTTAAAAGTATTCACCTGATTCGGTTATCTCACTGGTGGGAGACACACCCTAGTTGATTGCAGATGTGATCAGCCACAGCTGCAATCAACTGACCAATGATTTAATACACCAGCCTTCCATTTCATCAACCAGCCACAAACTATCCTTGCAGCAATGGTCAGGCCAGTGCTTGCCTGACCTGACCACTGGGCATCACTACTTGACCAAGTTGACACGAGAACCAACCATCACAAGCCACAATTGCATTGCTGTGGATGAGATGAGTACTGCTTATCCATCAAACAATCTTCCAAACTGCATGCTTCAGTCACAAATCCAGAAAGATGCCTCACCTTCGCAGGGAATACAGGAGTCAGAGAATAGAATTTGGAACCAGGTAGACCTTGATAGAAATCTCAGCTCTGCCCACTACTGAATAAACCTTAGACAACCTTCATAAATATCAATTTCTTTGTCTGTAATTGATATTTATTATTTTTGCCTTGCTTTGATATGCAAATAACATCACCTAATTTCAGAAGATCGTTGTGAGGATTAGGTGATAGACAGTAGTAGTCAATACTCGTTATATCTTGTTACTACTTACTTTACTAAATGTCTCTAAAAGAAAAAAATACTATCACTTATATCTAAAACATAAAAGAAAATACGAAGTAATATCACCTAGTGATATAGGAGCCAGTGTTCCTCCAGAAATGTCTTAACATTTTAACCTGTTTTTTTATTATACATGATGCTGGACACTTACAGTTATCAGAAGATTATCCACTGCTTTCACTCTAGAGTTTATAGTAATTTCATCATTTTGCATACTTCATAAATGTTTCAGTGAAAATTCTATAATACCATAAAAAAGTATTATCTACAGACCATGTGCTTTAGTTATACTTTAAATAAAATGTTAATTTAACATAATGTTCTTATTGTCAATTTAAATGATTAAAATTATGAAGCATAAGTAAGTGTCATTCTTCAGAGAACTGCTCAAACTTTCTTAAGAGCTTTTGTAAGTAGTTTCAATGTTAGAGACTGCTATTCAGCTAGGAAGTCTTCCTACCAAATAGTAAAGGCAGAATCAGGCTCTTTCATGCTGAGAGGTGGTCAGCCACCCAGCTTCTCACCAAGGGGCTGGGTCTCCTCGTTAAGTCCGAATCTGCAGTCCCTTATTACACACGCTTGGGACCAGGATTTTATGGATTTTTAGAAAATTAATACAATATATATAGTTTCTAGTATAACTCTTCCAGAGAGGTTTGAGGTAATATCATGTAATCAAGCAACCTAATGTTTTTGTAGCAGAAATGGTTACACTAAGAGGAATAAAGCTCCTGTTCATTCCTCTCAGGTTTTATCACTAAAGGAGTTTTGACAACCACGTGAAGAAAAAAAAGGAAGAAAAGAAACCGTTTGATTTACTTTAGCCTGAGTTTGGCCCTCTAGCTACACAGAGCAAGCCCCATACCTCTTTCAAACACCTGAAGTATAGGAAAAAACCAAGTCTCAATTCCCTAAAGTGCCTCTTCTCCAGGTGCCACATCTGCAGTCCGAACGGAACGAAGGTGGAGTTAGGACATCGCTGCCCAGGTCAGGCCTAAGGCACTGCTATCAGGGGACTTCTCACCGGATGCTGCTGGCTGACATCCTCAGCCAGAACATGGTACCCTAGTCCTGAGACAATGTCATAAATGGTGGTGCCAAGGTAGTGTTATTTTTCTTTTCTCTTCCCAGCCTCCCAGATTCCCTGAAACCTAACCCTTTCCTTTCCTCTGGGATTTGCAATATTTGTAGAACATCACTCAAAAATCTATTTCAATTCTTAACATTCCATTCCCCAAAAACACACTTTAAGCAATAAAGACCTTCCTCTGACTCTTTCTTTCTGAACAGCATCTATTTTTAATGACATATACAGTTGCAGTAGAGTGAAATAAATGTATCAATTTAAATTACTAATTTCCTGGACATTTTTTAATGCACTCATCTTGATCTTTATTGAATAAAAAAAAGACTGAAATTTCTTCATAAAACTCATGCCTTTAAAGTGAACAATAGAGAGCTTCCAGTTTTGAAAGTAGCTTCAACAAGACCATATAGAACAAACTCTGAAGCAAATCATAAATGACATTTATTAAATGAAAAGACAAATGACATTATACATTAAACTGTATAACCAGGGGTATTGCTTTTCCTAAAGCACTTGCTGTGGCAGGTTCATCTTTCGGACCACAGAAGATCAGTGGGGGGAAAAAAGAACTGATAGTCAAGAACTACCTGGAAAGCAGAAGTTAGGGTTGACCAGAAATGTATTTTTATACTGATTACAATTCTTCAAAGAGCAGCAGTTGTTTAGATTTGATTTGTCATGCTTAAAGTTAATGCACACAAAATAAGACTATTTATATCCTCTACTTTTGATTAGAAAGTTGAAAATTCTGTGTTCCATTTTGTCATATTTACTAATATTATTCTGATGCAAATCTTCCAAATGCAAATTGTTTTTAAAGTGAATACAGTAATTTCCAAGGGACCTTTTTTAATTGTACGAGTCCTGTGAGAGTTCCTTCTTTTCAGTACATGGCCCTTGGTGGGGCTTTATTAGCATGAACGGAGACTTCAGGCTACAACCCACAGCAGCCAGGGGCAGAGTTCGCACTCCAGTAGGCATCTTGTTTCTCTACCACAGGTTGATGGATTGAGAGTGATTGGCATAAAAGCTTGAGTTTAGCATGGACGTCCACCCATTTCACTTTTCCAGCATCATCTCCAGCTTCTCAGGTAAGATGAACTCACCTGTTGCATCATGGCAGTTCACAGCTTCTGCCTCTATCCACACATTATCAGTGTTTCCAGGATGATCACCATATCCCTTGCATATCACTAGATGTCCTGGCTGAAGAGCTTGCTCAATATTTCCTCCATTTCTCTCTTTTTCAGCACTGATTTCTGTAAGCAATTGAGAGCTTCCTCACCGAATTCTCTTTTCAGCATGTCATCGTCTCTTCTGGATCCACCATCCCCTCTGGGATTGCCCATTCTCCATAGTCTTTCCATTTTATTGCAATTGCTGTTAGCTGTTTTTTCTCCCAGAAGCACAGTGGGTGATTTTTATTTCCACTGCCATCTCTTTCCTACCTGGTTATCATGAGATTTGCAGCATAATTTGGGCCCAATCCTCAAAAGGCCCTGCCAATCAGTCCTGTCCATCGTGCAGAATTGTCCAGGTTTTCCCTTTTCAACCTCATACAAGTCATTCTGGCTTTTTCTCTCAGCATGAAACCTTTTCATTAAACTTCAAAGAACACTTACTTTCACTGATTCCGGGAGCTGCGTACCTGGGCCCAGCCAGGACAGAGTGGACAGTGTGTCCCACAGGGTGGGGGCTGGCCCTCAAACAGCCGGTCCACATTCTCCCTAGGAAATTGACTACTTCCCCTTGTGAACTGCGTAGGACCATCGGAGCCTTGTGGTGGGGAGTCTCTTTGGCACCACCGGAGTCAAACATGGGGATGGCGTCATGATGAAACCAAAGAACGAAAACGAGTTTCTCTAGGCCGGGACTTGGCATTACAGAGACCAAACACATGCACCGCGGCTGCGCCTTTCCCAGGACACGTCCTGCCATCAGCCGCCCCCGGGAGTCTTCCTGCAGCGTTGAGCGGCCGCTAGATGTTCCGGGGGAGGCGGTGCCTATGTAAGCCCTCCCCAGACTACAACCCGCTCTTCCCCCCGGTGAAGTGGGGAAATCAGGCCAGTGGGCAACACCGACGCTCCCAACGGTCAGCTGCCCGGAGCGGCAACCCGGTGGCCTTAGAGCTGAGAGCATCCAAGTCTGCAGCTGCTTGTGCACAAAGCTTTCCTGCTCGGAAAAAGCATGTTGTTTTACATGATTTATCTTTCATATGAATTAAGTTGATGTCACAGATATAAACAATGTCAAAAGTCAATTTCAATTATTTTCCTAAGTTCTTCCTCCAGAACCACATGCAGGTATATGGAAACATTTTGAGATCCAGTCTTAAACATTTGCATATAATTTGTATTGCTTTAACCTAGGCTTTCTGCCTGGTTGTTGGAACACAGAAGAACGTCTTCACTTCTCAGAATAAGAGCCCAACATTGTTTAAGACTCAAGGACAAGGACGAGGAGAGATAGTAAAAGGTATTATGGTTATTTATCCAGTCAACATTTTGGAGGCCCTCTGTGCACCTATCAGTGGGTGCTCGGACATGGAGGTAAAAAAGTTGAGTAAGACAGAGCCTCTGTCCTGGAGAAATGCACACCCTGACATGCAAACAGACACCACCATATTATACAGGAAATGCTATAAGGCATTTTTGAGACCCAAAAGAGTGGGCAACTCAGACTTGGGAATTAGGATGAGGCATTTCTGGGAAGAATCTGAAGAAGACTGTTAAGTGATCCGAGATGTGAAATGAAAATCAAAGACTTTGCTGAGGAAAGTTAGATTTAAAACAGTATAAATTTTTAAAAAATGGTCTTGTGATGCTCACTCCAATGGTATTAATATAAAAAAGAATTCATTCCTAATGCTGGAGATTTCCAAGCCCTCCAATTGCTTGTGCTCTTTGTTAAGGACTGGTCTAACCTGCCAGGGGTCACTAGAAAGGGTAGGCAAAGTTGGGAACTTACGGCATACTGCCTCTGGGGCTTAATCAACTACCATGGAATGAATTGGGTTTAAACAATGGGAATTTATTTGCTTATAGTTTGATACTGGGAGAAATTCCAAATCAAAGTGTCATCAAGGTGATGCTTTCATCCTAGACTGGCACACCAGGGCTGGCTGACTCAAGAACCAAAGTGATCCTCAACCCTTGGCTCCTCTCCCGGCCTCTCCGATCTCTTCCTTCTTTTCCAGTGCCACTGAATTTTAGCTTCTTGCTTCCAGGGCTTTTTCTCTCTCTCCCTGTGAATTTCATTCTTCCTATAAAGAACTCTAGTAATAGGATTAAGACCCATCCTACTTGGGCTGGGCCACATATACTTGAAGCAACCTACTCAAAAGGCCCTACTTACAATGGGTTCACACCTGCAGGAATGGATTCCATTTAAGAACATATTTTTCTGGGATACATAAAGATTCAAACCCGATACCCTAGTAGGCCCTGCAATGCACCATCCAGATCTCCTTCAGGACCCAAGGACTCATTCCACCTGCTGCCAGAGGGCTGCCATCAGACAGCACTCAGTTGTCCGTCCTCTATAGTTATTGCTTTGGCAGCATCTCAGCAAGAGTTGCTGCACTCAAGTCCATTTGCCCTTCCCAAGGCAGCCTGCACCAATGCCTGGTCTACCTAAGGGTACAAATGCTCTCTCCTTTCCAACAACTCAGGAGAACTCTGAGGAGCTCTTTCAGTTCCTGGGCTTTCAGTGGTGTTAGTTGCAATCTTTTTGGAAACTGTTTCACAACCCAACATTTCCCTCTACCCAATTCTGCTTCCTTCCCATCCCTTTTATAGGTGTGAATCCCAAAAGCCCTCCCTCATAAAGATCCTACACTCTCATCTCCACCTCAAAATCTGCTTTGTAGGGAACTCAACCCAGGGATTCAATCCACCAACAACTTGCCTTAGAACTATAAGTTAACTGCTAGAAAATCTTAGTAATTAATGAATGAACATTCAAAACCTATAACCGAGTTAACAATTAGATTACTCCATAATTTATTTATTCCCAAAAGGTCATTGTTAGGCCTGGAGGACCAGACTCCTTCCCCCAAGGATGCAACCTACCCCTGGCATATATTTCAGAAAGCCTCTCCCACCCCAAACCGCACCAGCCCAGCATCTCCTTCACCCTCCATCAGCTGCCCTCTTGCGATAATCTCCCATTTCTCAGCCTCCACTCTCCAGCAAAAGTGTTCTTGTGTAAACTCCCCTTATACACTGTCCACCCTCCAGCATTTACAGCCCTGCATTCCTAAGGCAGTGTTTAAATTTTAAACTTTACCGATGGAAAGCTGCCAACTCCTAACTTAGCCCCCTATTTCTGAAAACTAGCCAATAGAGACCCGCCTAATCCTTGACCCCCAACTCCCTAACCCTAAGTCTTAAAAACCCTATCCCCTGCCACCTCGGGGCAGCCCTTTCTCCCTTTCTCCTGAAACACAGCTCAGGCAGCTCTGTTTCTCCCTGAAACAAAGCCTTTGCCTGAACTTCTTTGTTCTCTTGTTCCTGGTCAGTTTGCCTTTCAGTCATAACCCAAAGGCATTTTTTAAAATGTCATGCTTATCTTTAGGGTTTAAGCCACAGCCAAGTTAAAATTGAGAGTATGTTTTCTCCAGTCCTGGACATAAAAGAGATCCTGTTTCTGATCTACATGTGGAAACAGAAGGTCAGCTGAGATTGGCTAAGACATGCCCACTTCCCAGAATTTGTGGAGGTTTTAATCTCTTTTGGCAAATATAGGCATCAAATTGGAATTTCTTGCTAGACAAAAAGTTGTGGAACATTTATGAAACCACCTGTAGATTTTTGCAAACAGATGCTGAAACAGTATTTGTGCAGATCTGGCCACAAGACATGATGCAATCAGCAGAAAGGCAGGGAACTTGCATGCCGCCTCACCCTAGTTGGAGCTTTGCCTCTTGGCTTCTGAGCAGGTCCAGGAAATTGCAAGGTATGCCCTTGCTTCTTCATTCTCTCATCTTCTCCACCCTTCTCTTTCTCCAAAGCAGAGGCCTGCGGAATCCAAAAGACCCGGATGTGGTTTTCACTTTAGTTGCACAATGGGGAACTTAAAAAAACACTGATGCTTGAAGATGGTGAATCTGGCAGACATGGTGTGGCATCAGCCTCTGCGGAAGAGGTGGTGCCTGCTCTGCTCTCCAGGCTCTGGCTCATCTGTTCTTCACCTGCCCCTTTAAGCAGGAAGGGAAGGTACTGAGAAATCAGAATCTCCTCCCGGTTCAAGACCAAAATCAGCCCGTTCCCTGGACAGTGCCGGTTATCCTGGGCAGTATCAGATGACCAGGCCATCAGCGCCATAATTCCATTCAAGGGAAGCATGTCATCAGGGATCACCAGGAGCATTTGTGAACGGAAGGATTTGCTGGTGAATGGCTGCTGTCATATAAATGTCCCTGGCACAAAGTAATACTGCTGTAATGGTTGCTTGTCCAAGGGCTGCTGCTTGCAGCCCAACAAGCAATTTCTCCCAGAGTGCTTCCTCAACTGGGCAGCTGTGGCATTCCAGAACCTCTTCAAGGCAGTAGGAAGATCACTTTGAATTGTTTCTGGCTAAATGCAGGACCTTGTCCCAAAGCATGCAGCATGAAAACCCCTAGAGGGATCCCATAGCAAAGTACGGCTAAGGCGAGCGCACTCCTGAGCTCTTCCCTAAGTGATGGGCACAGAAGACTTAAAACAAGCAAGCACTGATTGTTACTGTGAGAGGATTTAATGGATTTGAATAATCAGTATTGCATTTATGGCTTCCTACATCTACTATCAACTAAGGAGATTGCCTTCCACAATGAAAGGTCTCATATAATCAGTTGAAGGCCTTAAAAGGAGAAGTATGATTTCACCTGACAGAAGAAAATATTGCCACTTCTACTCAGCTAGCCAGCTTCTCCTGGGGAATTCATCAAAACCTTCATCTACGTTCCGAGCTTGTATTATGGAATTCAGTTTTGTCCATTCCCACAGTCATGGGTACTGTCAGCTTCCTTAGAGAGTAAAATGTCAGGCAGGGGCTTTTTGATTTTTTACTCAAAAGAAATTCCACAGACACACACTCTGTTCCTTGTTCCCCCAAACCGCAGTCACTTCTCATCTGCTTTTCAGCCCTGCAAATTTGCTCTCATCTCTTATAAGTGATGTTACATAATTTTTATCCTTAAGTGTCTTGCTTATTTCACTGAGCATAATGTTTTCAGAGTTCTTCCATGTTGCAGCATGTCTCATAACTTCAGCTTTCCTTATGGCTGAAAAATATCCCACCATGTGAACGTACTACACTTTGTTAATCCATTCATATGTTGATAGATACATGGGTTGTTCCCAGCTTTTAGTACTATAAATAATGCTGCTATAAACACTGGTCTACAAGTGTCTGTGTCCATGCTATCACTCTCTTTGCACACATACTTAGAAGTGAGGTTTCTGGGTCAAATGATTATTTTATATTTAACTTTTTCAGGAACTGCCACATCACTTTCTATAGTGACAACACTATTTTACATTCACACCAACAATGCACTAGAGCTCCAATTTACCCAGATCCTCACCAACGCTCATTATTTTCTATTTTTAAAACAGTATTTATTCTTGTGGATGTGAAGTGGTTTTAATTTGCATTTCTCTATTGGTTAATGATGTTGAGTACCTTTTCATGTGTTTATTGGCCATTTGTATATCCTTTATGGAGAAATATCTATTAAAGTCCTTTGCCTGTTTTTTTGTTTTGTTTTTTAAGCACAGCCAAGGTTGAAAACTACTACTCTACACAGGTTATTTGATTTACACCTCCTAATTTTCCTATGAGTTATGAACAACTGCCTCCCCCATTTTACAGATGAGGAAAAACTGAGGTTTAGAAAGGTTAGGAGATAGCACAAGGGCCAGAGCTAGCAAGCGGCAAAGCTGAGATTTGAATTCAGCTATATGATCCCCAAATCCTCATGTCAGCGCTATTCTCCTGTGCCATCACCCCACTTACTGAGTGTGAAGTATCTACCTCAGTCTCTAGTACACAGAGATGCTTCAAAATTGGTAGCTAATTTTGTTCTGCTTTAAATTTTTTGCTCTCCATTTTTTGCTCTTCACAAACCCCAGCCAAGCTATTCCTTAGAGTTCTGCAAATGAGAGAACGACAAGATGTAGACGCATAGTCAGTACTGAGCCCATGAAGACCAGCTCTTTCCCCTTCCTAAATCCTGAGGCATGAGCGCATGCTGGTTTTCTCTCCAAAATCTTTAAAAATTACTACTACAGTTTTCATATTAAAAACATCAAAAATCTAGGAAGAAAAATATCTACTGTCCCTTTTCAAGTTTAAATCAGTTTTCATTTGCCTTTGTCAACTTCTAGGTCTTGTCCATGTGCATATACAGTCTTTACATTTACAATTTCATAACATAATTTTATATTCAAAATCATCTGTTCTCATTAGGTGACACATATTTTTCAAGAAGATGTCTTATAATGCAATTGACCAGCTTGCTTCAGCTCTGCAGATAATAGAGATAATTTTACTATGTAACTGGGGCCTGAGATAACTTCATTAAATGTTTCCCTCTTAGGAGAAAAAATGAAAACTTAGCTTCATTTTTCTGAAAGCTGACACAAACATTTATATGCCTATAAAAATTGCATGACAAGATATTTGCCTCCCCTCATTTGCTATATCATCAGTGCCCACACTTCTCACCCGCTCACCCTTAGACGTCCTGGCATAAAGTAAGGTTCAAAAAAATACTTGGTGCCTGAACAAATTATCCTTATCTTAGCAAAACAGTGAAGTTGTAAAAAGGGATTACGTATAAGCAGGAACAAGAGACTCCAAAGTTAAGCCTGAGAACAGGGTAGAGTGGACATGAGCAAGGCGGTCAAGGAAAGACAGCAGGAAACCCCATGGTAAAGGCCAGCTGCACTGGCCAGGAGGAAACACATGTTTCCTGAATTGTACCCGTTCAAGACCATCAGCCTTTCAAGCATGACATAGGTAAACCTCGGCAGGTTGTTTCATTCTTGGCTCCTTGGACCCCACTTCACTGCGCAGTGCTTCTGGAAATTGTAGGGAGGTAGAGGCAGCTGGAATAGGAAAATAAGGGTGCAGAGAACTGGGGTGAGTATTCTTCGAGGGCACACCCCTGTGCAGAGAAGGCGTTCTTAAGTTCCAGGCACTGTGAGGGGCAGGGTCTACTGGAAACCGAATTCCCTGCAGTTGATGCACAATGTGTGTGTACATGAGCACATTTGGGGAAGGGACCTCAGTTTTCATCAGGTTCTCATGTTTTTTGGTTCGAGAGCCTGTTCTTGCTTCCATTTCATCAACTTAAGCAGGGTTCTTCTAAACCCATCATTATTCATTAGGGCTGAAGGTGGAGATGAAAGGGAAAGGCTATAGACAAGTGAGAGCTCTACGAAGGCTTTCTATTAATTGCACCTATAATTGCCAAGGGCCTAGAGAGGATGCAGCATATGTACGGACTCATAAATGATAGCTCTTCTTCTTACTCTGCAACAAGTGCTTTGTTTGCTCAACATCACAACAACCCTACAAAGTCAATATAAGTCCTACCTCATATTTAGGAAGGAACTGAAACTCAGAGTCGAGTAACAAACGTCAGGTCACACAGCAGTGGTGGGGTTGAGAAGTATCTAAACCCTGGACTCCTCCTCTCCACCCTGCGGCCTAAATCATTGGCCGGCATTCAGTCTGGAGGTAGTCTCTCTGGCCACTTTTAAGGTCTTCACATCTACAGCCCCAGGACCCTGCTTTCTCCCTGATGCTGCCCCTTAGAACAGGCAATGAGCTCCTTCAAACCAAGCATTAATCTGTCTGTTTATGTAGTGCAGATTAGCAACTCCCAGTCATTCCACTCAAATTCTACACTCAAAGCCAGCTTTTCTCCCAGGTTACCAAGTGTTAACTTCTAAAAAATCATTGTCATCACAATTAATCTCATTCCTTTATGATGCAACCAAGTCAAAGGTCAGAAGGGGAGAAATGTTTTGTAGTAGCCATAGAACAGAGAAGTGAGAAAGCCCTAAATCAAGTCTAGTATTTTCTATTTTCACAATCCCTGTTGAAAACTGCAGTTAATCATCAGTTACTAAAACACCCTGCCATCACATGAGAACATGACGATTGCATTGTACCAACACTTAATAGGTGCTGCTGCACTGCATGCTTTCTCCATGCCTCTTAAGAGCCAAGTAGATTGAACTGATTTTATTGTTTTGAAGGTTAAGCAAGTCCCCGAGGGTTACACAGACAGTGAGCCGCCCAGCACTGTCTGATAACCAGTGTCGTGCTCTAAACCTACTGTTCTCACAGTGTCTACAAGGTCACTCTGATCCCTGGTACCCAGGCCCATACAGCCTTCTAGCCTTCGCTGGAACCATGCCTTTGAAATCTGGCTAACTCTGGGGTCAAGGAGGTGGTGAGAGGCAGACAGAGCGACTCTATAAATAGAAGATCCCGGTGCCAGGTCCAGCTCTGCAACTCACCAGCTCTATCACGTTGGACGATCAGCCAACCTTCCAAGGCCTCGGCTTCCTCATTTCTGCGATGGAGAGAACTGTTCATGCTCCAGGCTGCACCCATCTGGAAGCGAATCGGAGCTAAGGTTTGAGGGCTTTGCAAAGCTGGTTTCCTTTACCCCTCCCTAAGCCCTGATTCCACAAAACTAGACGGATACCCTTTCCTGGCCTCCCCTCGGCGTTCTTTTCAATTCCACCACCAGCTCCTCGCACCCCACTTCTCCCTAGTGGCTACAGCCTAGCTTCTCCTTCATTTCAGTTCTCTGGCCTCTCAGGATCTCCGAACTCCGGCTCCTTCCCTTCTCTCCGTCTGACTGTGCACAGGAGGGACCCCCTCCCATCTGGGCGAGTCCGGGACTAGCCCCCTCTCCACCGAGGTGCGAGCGCAGCGCGCGTCCCGCCCCCTGGGAAGGCGTGACCCGAAGCCGAGAGCGGAGGCGCCGGCCGCGGGGAACACCCCTCGGCGTGGGGCGTCCTCTGCGCTCAGCTCTTGGCCCAGGCTGCCCGCGGAGTGGCGGGGACTCCTTGACTCCAGCCCTCCCGCAGCCTGCGCCCTGCGCGCCTGCCCGCCCGCCCGCCATGCGCGCGTCGCTCTACCGCTGCCACAACGCCACTTGGGTGGAGAGGGGCAGCTCGGCGACAATGGGCGGAGTGCTCTTCAGCGCCGGCCTCCTGGGCAACCTGCTCGCCCTGGGGCTCCTGGCGCGCTCCGGGCTGGGTTCGTGCCCGACGCGCGCGCCGCCTTCGGTCTTCTATGTGCTCGTGTGCGGCTTGACGGCCACCGACCTGCTGGGCAAGTGCGCGGTGAGCCCCGCGGTGCTGGCCGCCTACGCGCAGAACCGGAGCCTGCGGGCGCTGGCCCCCACGTCGGGCGGCTCGCTGTGCCAAGCCTTCGCTTTTTGTATGTCCTTCTTCGGGCTCGCCTCGACGCTGCAGCTCTTGGCCATGGCGCTAGAGTGTTGGCTCTCCCTGGGACACCCCTTCTTCTACCGACGGCACGTCACCCTGCGCCGCGGCGTGCTGGTCGCGCCCGCCGTGGGCGTCTTCTGCCTGGCGTTCTGCGCGCTGCCCTTCGCGGGCTTCGGGGCGTTCGTGCAGTACTGCCCCGGCACCTGGTGCTTCATCCAGATGGCCCACCCGGAGGGCTCGCTGTCGGTACTGGGTTACTCCATGCTCTACGCCAGCCTCATGGCGTTGCTGGTCCTGGCCATCGTGTTGTGCAACCTGAGCGCCATGCGCAACCTCTACGCGATGCGTCGCCGGCTGCGGGGACGCGCGCACCTGGGCACCAGGGATCTCCCGGGGCCGCGCGCCGGCGAGGGGGACGCTTCCCCACACCCCTTGGAGGAGCTGGATCACCTCCTGTTGCTGGCCCTCATGACTGTGCTCTTCACCATGTGCTCCCTGCCTCTAATTGTGAGTCCTTGGGGGCGCTGGGGTGCTGGGGTGTCGGGCCAGGGCTGGTGCATGGGAAGGTTGGAGGGCGTGGGGCACGGCGCGAGACTGGCTGCGCCCGCCTGGTTCGGTTTCCAGTTTGCTGAGCGAAAGGAGGGAAAGTCAATCTGGCGGTGTCTCCTTTGCCCAGGACACCCTCTGCACGGCGGAACCCTTCCTCCCAGCTCCCCTCCAGATAGACAGCGGGTCACTTTGCGCCTCAAAGGCACTGCGGCTTCTCCGTCCCCTCCCCTGGCAGGGTGTTGTTTTGTTTCTTTAGTCATTAGACCTGCCCGTGATTTTAATGTTGTCCGAGATGGGCGAATAGCATCTGGGGCTTCTTCTCTGGAGTGTTGGCGCGGCAAAGTAATATAGGGAGATATGATCTTGCCAGTAATTTGCTGAGGTGAGTGACTAAAAACGTGATTTTAGTTTTGAAACCCCCCTGCACCAACTTTGAAGAGCAGCTGCCGCAGTGTCTGGCTCTGCTGACAGCACAGGTGGGTATGTGTCTCAGCCGATGCAGTCCTTTGATAACCTGCCTGGACAGGTTTGGTTCACACCTTGGCGAGTGAGGCGGTTTGGAAGTCATGATCTTGGGCTTTAATGTACTATTTCTGGGGGACAGAAGCGGGGCTTGAGGGGCATCACTGGAGCGGAGGTGGAGTTGCCTCGTCCCTTTGGAGGTGAGCCGGGACACCTGGGAATGGCTGAGGCCTGAGAACGCTTTGCAGTATTGCACCTCACCCCACTCCCCGCTGCTATGAGCGCCCGTTCAGAACAGTATTTCAGTGAATTAGGTGCAGCCCAATGCCCTTGAAGTCCCTGTGAATAGGAAAGCTAAGGGTAGCGATATGGAGTGCTACTTTGAGGAGTGGATGAAGGGGTGATCTAATGTGTTCTCCTCTCAAAGGCCGCTTAGCCTTGGGCAGAGTGGTCCAGCATCCTCAGGCACAATGGGTGGATATGTGGACACAGAGCAGTGGTTTTCAGACTTAAGCATGATCAGAATTATCAGCAGGGCTTTTTAAAAACACAGCTGGGTGGGCCTACCTCCCAGAGTTTCTAAAGAATTTGCATTCTTACCAAGTTCCCAGGTGAGGTGCTTGCCACTAATCTAGAGACCATATGTGGAGAATCACACTCTAAAGCAGGAGCCGGCAAAGTGCAACCCCTAGGCCAAATTTTGCCCACTTGTTGTTTTTGTATAGTCCTGAAGTTTTTTTGTTTTGTTTTTAACAGATGAATTTCTGCAATTAATTAGGTGACAGGGAATGCAGACTTTTACCCCAATTAAGCCAAATGCTATATTAAAAAAAAAATTTTCTTCTTCTTATGAGTAGAGTTGTATTACAAACAATAACGCGCAGCATTATTATACTGAATTTCACCAATGAAAGTCTGGTAGAATGTATTTTTGCTCTTGTTCTATAAAAGTACCTACCAAATATTCTCAATTTTGCCTTTTGGTCCGGAAAGCCTGAAATATTTTCCCTCTGTCCTTTTACAGAAAATATTTGCCAACCCCTGCTCTGTAGTATGAGTTTCACTTGTCTACGCTGTGACAACAGACAGTTGCCGAATACATGAAAATTATGTCCTGAGTGTGAATGTTTTAGTAACAATAATACAAAAGTTGCTTTATAAATAAATTACAGATTTGGACAATTGCTTACATCTCTAAGGGGATTTGAGTAGAGAGGGCTTGTGAGGACTGAAGGAACTAATGCACTTGGAAATTATTTTTAAAAAAACCTTGTGAGGATAAGGGCTTATACCAGGCTGTGATGGCAGCTATGAGGGTAGCTCATTCGCCCTTTGTAATCCCAGGGTAGATTAATTTTACAGTTAATTTCTCAACTGTAAAATGAGGATAGCAATCATGTATATGTGTATAAAGTACTCAAATATTGCCCATCCTCAATAGTTAGTGTAACTCTTTTTACTAATCACTTCCATTTATTTTCATTGCCTCGTAGACCTACAAAATTCGTCAAGAAATATGACCTCCTGGAAGGTGATTCTAAAAATTTTTTTGGTTTATGGGACCCTTTACAAACCTAAAAATTATTAAGGACTCGGAAAGCTTAATAATGTGGAGTATATAAGCAAATAAATAGATGAATATAGGCAGAGAACTTAAAACTAAGAAATTTAAAAATTGCTACAAAAAAGAAAAACTGTGCTTCTTGTGTTTCTACATAGGTACAAGGAAAACTTTGGGATTTCAAAGTAATGATTTATTGAATGATAAAGTTAGAGCTTATGGCAGATAAAAACCTAATAAAGCGTCTAGAACATAGTGTAAATACTGAGAACAGTCTCTGAATATGTACATATTTATACCCTAAATCTACTACCTTCGAAAGGTCTAGAAAACAAAATAACACGTAAGCACATATTCCACTGGCCCTGACAGGGATGATATCACATATCATGAAGCCTCTCAGTGAAAAAAGCAAGTACCGTCTTGATATTTTTATGAAAATAGTTTTGACCTCACTGATAAAATGAAAGGGTATTGGGGATTCCCACACTTTGAGAATCACTCTTCTAAGAAATAAATATATTTGAAATTAAAGAAAGAACTTAAACTTACCCATAGCATATATTGTATTTCATTAAACTATTGAGTGGGTGAAAAATTTCTTGCATAAAGATCTTGTCTGTTAACTTGGTTATACTGCTTGATTAGAATGAGATACTGAAATAGATTGAATTTTCTTTGAAATTCCAATTTGATACTGTAAGAAGAATGTATAGAGAATATGGGACTGAGCTGTGCATAAAACATATTTTCATCAAAATTAGTAATACCTAGCAAATGGCAACATATTAGTGGTGTGTAGGAGATAGATGGAAGAGACAGCAGTAGAGAGGTCTTAAAGCCAAGTAAAGATAAATTCAAGCTTGTGTAATGTATCTGCAAATGTCAGAGTCCATGGGGTCAGAGAACTGGCAGAGGACATTTACACATATTGGGATAATGATATATTGCATTTTGGTGCTTAGAAAGGATGGGTGGGTGCTTTCCTAGCACACAGGCTGTTGGAGGCATATAAGGGATGTCAGACAAAAGACGAACAGGGCAAAGATTCCAAAATAGATTTCAGAGGCTAGAGCAGAAGGTAAGGTCTGGGGTGTCTGACGACAGAGGAGGGCATCAGGACCAAGAGAAGTCTCCTGAGCAGGGAAGTCCCCGAAGGTAAGGCTGACAGTTTGACAACAGCAGCACTTTTTTATGGCCTCCTGAGCATCAGAGGTGCCCTTCTCACACCAATTCTATCTTGAACTACTTTTAAAAATGCTGGGCTGGAATACAATTCTAATACAAATCAAGTGACTTGAAAATACAAATAACTTAATCTGCAATAGAATTGACATAGGTAAACACTGCATAGTAATAAAATACTTTTTTAAAAAGTTAAGCACGTAATCTTTCAGTTGCCAGATCCCAACTAATCAAGCTTCCCATATAAGCTACAATACTGGGGCGGGAAGCAGGTTTAGGGCCATAGAGGATATTAGAGGAGGAGAGGGGTCACTTCTAATTGACAGAATAATAATGCTAACTAATTATTGAGTTGTTATAAACCTGAACCTCTTTTCAAGGTTCTACTTATGCCATCCCATTCAAACTTCACAGCAATCCTGAAAGGAAGGTATAATTAACCCTGCTGAATGGGTGAGGAAACAGGGTGACCCAGACAGTCGAACTCTAAAAGCTGATGGCTCCACCTCTGCCTGATAGAGGCTTCTTTAACGGGTGTGGATTTGAGGAGGTTGGCCTTGAAGGGAAGTAGTTTGGGGCCTGTAATTGATTTCAGCATCTGTACAGTGGGGGTGATAATGGGAATGAAATGAAAACGTTAAAGTGCTTAGAACAGTGCCTGGAAATAGTAGTCTGTGTACCTAGTAGCCATTATCATTACTGTTGGTATGATCAATTAGTGATGATGGGATAGGCTTCCACATACAGGGAATGGCTGAGTCTAATTCCAGACACCTTTCCAAGCACAGTAGACGGGCTTGGCTGAGCCTCCTGAAATGCTGGGTTGGAATGTGGTGAGGGAAGGTAAGGAAACAATCATGGGAACGTGCTTCTTCTCGAGGGCAGGTTTCCTTCATTGCCCTGATTGGGTCTGGTCTCTGCACTTACCCATACCCCCTCCTCCCGGTGTTGACTATGCATAGTAGTCAATATCCTCATGTCCCATTAGGGTCTATTTCATCCCATCCTGACTAGTCTCTGGTAGGCACTGGAAATGTCATGGCATCAGGAAGAGGGGCTGGTCACCAGGAGAGAGGGAGTCAGCGGCACTGTGGGCTGGAGAGCATTGCTCGTGGAACCGCGGGAGAAGCTCCGTGTGCACAGCTTGCAGAACTCTGGGGAGGCTGTGGGGACATAAGGGGGTGAAGACAGTGGCAGTGTTGGACACAGATAAGTAGGCTCGTATTTGTGTGCGTGTTGTATTTTCTTTTCCTAGCCTGAAACCAGGACACCAACCCTGGAAAATTGACAATCTGTCCAAGAATAAGTAGAGTAGTTTACAAGAATTTAGCAGTTCCTTTTGCTTTTCATTGGTCATTTCCCATCTCTTCACATTAATTCTAAGCTTCTGTTTCGTTTGTGTCTCCATACATGTGACATTTCACAAATGTCATTTCTGAACTTACTGATAAAAGAGGTCAGGAAGCAGGGAGAAGAATGAAAAGGGAACTGAAGAAAAATATGGGTTTAAGGAGACTAGCTGGAAAGAGTATGTGCATTTATGGAAGTATGGTGATCCTGTTTGTAAGATTCCTGGATGTGATCTGTTCCACTTCAGCTCTCCCACAGCAGGTACCTGCAGTGTCACGCGTCTAGGAGACCTCAGGGATTTCCTCGGCCACTCAGTCCACTCTGATCATAGGTCTGTCCCTGACATGTAAATGTAGTTGCTGAAACAAACTGAGAGCGATCAAAATCAAAAGTGAATTTACTATTTAAAAGCAGATCTGGCATGACTCGGGTTTGAATGCTTAAGGCAATTTTTTTACTTGCTTAATTGCAAACTGTCAACACAACCAATGCACAATAGTCAGGTCAAGGACACAGAACACAATTACAAGTGAGTCTTTAAAATCCATCATTCTGCTGCACTGGCCTGCAGGCAGAAACCTCCCAAGAGTGGACTGTGGAGTCAGGTCCAGCTAGGCATTTAGTGGAGGACCCAAAGCCCATGCTGGGAGGTGCCATCACAGGGCTGCAGTCAGCCTGAGTTTCTTCACAGAGCAGCACATGCTTTAAA
Organism: Tamandua tetradactyla; assembly: GCF_023851605.1. Classification (NCBI taxonomy): domain Eukaryota; kingdom Metazoa; phylum Chordata; class Mammalia; order Pilosa; family Myrmecophagidae; genus Tamandua; species Tamandua tetradactyla. The sequence continues at coordinate 128,664 of NC_135340.1, read as the reverse complement.
GGTGGGAACCAGAGACACCGAATTTCAGGCTGCCTCCACCTCTTGCTCACCCAAGCGGCATCTGCACCAGGTGTTTCTAGGTAATCTCTGTCTGACTGGCCATTGTGCCAGTCCATATCATTTCTTCGCATATGTCTGCTTATCACTTATGACAAAAATGCGTTTTTCTCAAGTTGCTTATATTCCATTATTGTGGTCAACATGTTTACAATGTTTTTTTGGGGGGGGGGTGGGGGTGAGGGTGGGATTCAAGACCATTAATGTCATTTCAACACTGTAGAGTCCCTCACCCTCCAGGCTTCTCACTTTGACGTCCGTGCGTCGGCTGCAGTGGCCTTAGCTGCTTCTAAATGTATTCCAAGCCAAGTTGCTGTGTTCTTACAGAAAAAAGCTTACAAAGTGAAATAAGTGAATATATTGCCGCTATCACCTTTTTCTTATTATGATGGGATTTTTTTCTTCAAAACAGATTCGTGCTTACTATGGAGCGTTTAAAGCTGTCAACCAGAATCACGGAGCCCTTGGAGAAATGGAAGATCTCCGAGCTTTGCGTTTTCTGTCTGTGATTTCAATTGTGGACCCTTGGATTTTCATCATTTTCAGAACATCAGTGTTTCGGATGTTTTTTCACAGAATTTTCATAAGACCTCTTATGTATAGAAATTGGCACAACAATTCCTGCAGAACTGATATGGAATCCAGTCTGTGACAGTATTTTACACCCTCTGATAAGGTGTCAAAGCACCATGATAAAAAAAGTAAGGTCCCATAACAAAAGCATCCAAATGTATTTTCAAAAGCATTTGATCTATCTTAATAAGATGTTCTGACTCTAGATTCAAGACCCAGTTTAGCTTGTTTACTCATTCTGCATTATTACCAATAACTAAAATTTTATACCTTTTAAATGTTAAAAGTCTTAAAGTAAGGATATTCAGTGTTTTAATGTTTGTACTGTATGTCTCTTATTTTTTAGCGAGGTTTTGAGACCTAAGGGGCTTTATTTAAATATAGTAGATACATCGTGGTCAACAATTATGTGATGGGTATTCTTAAAAAGCACATTTGTCTTACCCTGTTCATCTCTAATGAAACCTGATTTGTTTCTTATCATAATTGACTCTATTACTTCCTTTCTTTGCCTGTGTATCCATGTATAGTCTGAATTATAGATGCTCCTCAGAAATGCAAGGTGGGACATATAGCCAGGTTAGGAGCTTGAGGGTGTGACGGTAAATTCATGTGTCAGCTTGGCTGGGCTGTAGGGTCCAGTTGTTTGGTTAAGCAATACCTTAAGGGTATTGCATGGATTGAAATCATCAGTAAGTTGATTGCATCAATGGCTGATGACATCTAAAATCAATAAAGAAGATTGTCTTCAACACTGAGAGAAGTCTCATCCAATTGGTTGAAGACTTTAAAGGAAAAGTGATGCATTGAGAAGGGAGAATTTCCATTTGTATTTCACCCAGCCAACTTTTCCTAAGGTTTCATCAAAAACCTTCATTTGAGTTCCCACTTATAGCCTGCACTATGGAATTTGGACTTGCCTTTTCCCAGACACATAAGCCAATTACTGTAAAAAAAAAAAGAAAGAAAAGAAAAAGAAACAACTCACGATATTTACTCTATCTAGCTAGGTAGCTATCTGTCCGTCTATCTAGTCTCCTTTCAGTTCTGTTTCCCTGGAGCATCTAACACAAAGAGGCTTTCCACAGCCATCTTCTGGCTCCTTCAGAAAGGCCAAATGATAAATAGATGCAGGGCAGGATGTGGCTGTGGGCCACAATCCAGAAAAGAAAAAATGACATTTTATCTGTCAAAATCCAGTTTCTTGCATAGTGAGGCAGGGGTGTCAGTGGGTGTCAGGCATTTTGAATGTTGTTTCAATATTTGGAAACTTCTTTTTATAGGTTTATCATATTTATGGATTTGGGGGGTGTAGCCATTTATGCGTCTCTGAAAAACAGTGATGTGTGACTTATCAGAAGGCTGTGGTCACAAGGTGTGGCTGTGTGAAGGGTGGAACGGACCCCCGGATCACCACCGGCAGAGTGGATGTGGGGACGGCCTTACCTGCTGGCAGCGTATTCTGCCCTTTGTGAAGACACTGAAATCTTATGAACGTTCCTGAGAGCTGCACTTTCAAAAAAATGGACCAGAATATGGCTGAGAGGGAGCACAACTGAGCACTTTAATTGTACATTTAAAAGTTTACAAGGGCTAACAACACTGTGACCTAGAGGAAGAGTGGAAAAAATGAGGCTACAAGCTAGACTGAACAAAAGACTGAACCCATCTGGCAGGTAAGACCTGTCGCCTTTGATAAAATGACAGACTGGAGTCAGCAGAGGGGTTAAGGCAGCCTGAGAAGCCCCCCACAGTCTGTCATTGAGATGGGCAGCCAGCTGCATGTGAATTGTCCCCGGAGCATGGGTTCAAGACACCCATCCGGTCTCCCTTCCAAAGACCAAAGTATTTACTTTATTTCCAGCTTAGCAGCAGCCCCATTTTTTTCACCTCTGATTCTTCCGGTATATATATATATTTATATAATATATATATATATTTAAATAAATATTTTATAGTAAAACTGAAAAAAACAAATAAGGACTACACCAATTATTATTTGAGAGTATGACACGATGGGAAAAGTGCAGTTCTTTTCAAAGTTTGACTTTAAATTGTATGTTTAATACATAAGTGTCTATGTGTTTTGTGGTCAGAGGAAGTACAACATTTTTGTGCTCTTCTTTGGAAGCTGTATTATGATAATCAGCAAGATAATTAGAAAAGCCCGAGATAAATCAGTGAATAGAATTTTATCCTTTTCAGGGGTACTTTTTTTTTTCAAATGAAGGAAAAATGCTTAAGGGTTTTCGATTTTGAGTCACCAATTGCCTGCTGTAGTTCATGTTCTAGCAGTTTCGTAGTGTGGGTTTTTATACATAGTTCTGTTAGCATTTATGTTACTTTAAATAAGTTTTAATAGGTTTATTCACAGACTTAATTACCCATTTCTGGTTTGTTGTTTTTTTTTTTTTTTTGCATAGGTAGGCACTAGGAATTGAACTCGGGTCTCTGGCATGGCAGGCAAGAACTCTGCCTGCTGAGCCACTGTGACCTGCCCCCATTTCTGGTGTTATACAAAATGTAGATGCATCATCTGGTTTCATAACATGGTGGTTTAAACAAATGTCATGCAGTGGGATGGCGTAAACAATGGGAGTTCATTGGCTCAGGGTTTTGAGGCTGAGAGAAGTCGAATTGAATGTCAGGATGGTGATGCCTCCTGCCTGGACGATGGCTCTCGGGGCGGCTGCCTCCTTGCTCTTTGGTTCTTCCGTCACAAGGCAGTGTCCTCGTGGCATCTTCTCTCATCTTCCAGACTCTGGCTGCTCCCTACAGCTTCCTTCCCATGTCCAATACCCTTTGTTTTTAAGGGCTTCAACCTGGGCTCACCCTCCTCAGGGTGGGCACACCTTACTAATGATGTCCTCACAGGTCCTGTCTACAATTGGCTTCATACCCAGAGGACCAAGGGCTGGCAGTGAAACAGGTCTTTTATGGGAGACATAGCTGCGTTCTGGGCCCCAAACAGATATGCTGTTTCCACATGCAAAATACGTGCATTCTAGCACAGCATTCCAATAGCCTTAAGTGTTTTCAGTACCAATGTTAAGTACAGAGTCTCATCACAATCAGTTATGGGTGTAGGCTACTTCCAGTCTACAATGGAGGACAGGGATAGGGTAAACATTACCATTTCCAGAGAGGGGGAAATGGAAAGGGGTTGCAGGTCCCAAACAATTCTGAAACCCAGCAAGTCAAACTCCGTTAGATCTGAAGTTTGTAGACTCATCTATGGGTCCATGTGTTGTCCTCCAGGCCGCCCTGGTATAGCTGTGAGTGAGTGAGTGAGCGCTGAGTCCAGGCCCAGTTCTGCCCGACCTGCTATTAGCTGCTTCAGCTCACAGGAAAGGGTCCCTTTTTTATGATTTTCCTACTTGGAGGGGCAGAAATACACCATATTCAAAGGTCCTGGGATATCCTGCAGTAAGGGATGGAAAGGCAAGGAACAACGGAATTCAGTCAGGGCAGAGAGAGAAGATTCACTTAAGCTTTTTAGTAGGCAGACCTGACAGTGTTCCAGTTATGAATCAGCTGTATATATTTAGCCATTTTCTGCTGCTTAGTTTCAGTATACTCAGGAACAAGTCAAGAAAGAAAGAAAGAAATTCTGAAAAAGAGTCAGGTTTTCTAGTCCTTTTCTTTTTTCTTTTTTTTCCTTTTTTTGCATGGGAAGGCACTGTGAATTGAACCTGGGTCTCCAGCATGGCAGGTGAGAACTCTGCTTGCTAAGCCACCGTGCCCGCCCTTTTATTTTATTTTAAACATTCTGGTATGTCTGGATAGAAGATTATAGCTACCAACTCAAAGTGAAGTTTCTTGGTTATCTGTGGATTTTAGTTATATACTTCCTACCAAGTTAAAGAAGGTCTAACTATGAGGATTTAGTTTATCAAGCTTATCAAGGACTGACTTGATCAGGTCCTCCTGGGACTTCAGGTGAGAGAAGGACTTCCATAAATGCCAGTGTGCTTGGGTGGACTGACACACTCACTGCCACAAGCATTCTCCCCCGCTGTGCACTTCGGCAGGTCTTTGTGCTCCAGACCAGAGCTTCCGCAGCAGCACCTGGAAACTTGTCACCTGAGGACCTGTTAGAAATGCAGATTCACCACCCCTGCCCCGGTTTTACTGAATCAGAATCTCCAGTGGTGGGACCAGAAACCTGTGGTTTAACAATTCCTCCGGTGATTTTGGTGTATGTTAAAGCTTGAGAACCATTGCTCCATGAAAAATATATCTAAGAAAGATACAGACAATGGAGGGAGAGAGGGAGGGAGGGAGGGAAAACAGGTACGCAGTGGACTCCGTTTATAACGTTTCTCTGAACTCTGATTCTCCGATCTTTTCTGTTGCATATTCTCACACTTGAACTCCCACACCATTTAACTGATTTTCTCCACGCAGTTAGAACATTTAAATTCAGGAAGCTGCCACTGATCCTGTCCTATGCAGGAAGTGCTGAGAGCAGTGATGAGACCTGGGACCCTCACAGGAAGAGCTGCCTCTTCCCTGGGCTCTGTCTTTATCTTCCTGCAGACACTGGGGTGCCTCAGCCTGACAGTTGTTCTTTTGTGAGGAAAGAGAACAACCTAAAGAGCACCCACAGAATATTACCAGATACTGTGTTTAAATGGGAGCTTTCATTAGGGATTTAATATTTTTTATCTCTTTAAAGGATAGAAATCGCCATTAAAATATGTAAAGCTATTTTTAAATTTTTGTAATTTGACCTTTCTGCATATTTTCAGGAAAGTATTACACATATCATTTTCCTTTCCGAGCTTTAAAAATCATAAGGACTAGATTGCCACTTATTTTTTTTTCATTTCCCCTAATAACTCATATATATATTGTGGAAGTGCAATAAGCATAATTTAGAGAGAGAGATGTGTTCTCCCCAAAATATAATAAGCATATTTAATAAGAGGCTGCTATAATTTAGTCAGAGATTCCTCTGTATCTGATGCTCTTACCAACATGTAAGGATTTTTGTTGTAGGTGAAAATAATAACTGCATGTGATAACAGCAGGAGAAAGTATAGCTCCATGCTTTTCCTACTGTCATAACCCTTATAGAAGTTAACACAAATGTTTCTGTTTTCTCCAGCAAATAGCAAGGCATAATGAGCTAAATTAACAATATTTAGCATTTTTTATTAGACAGTTTTACGGTTAAAACAACTAATAAGAACAACAGAGCAGTATGTTTCATGCCTTCTCTCATAATTATTCTCATGAGCTAGGCCAGGATTTCCATTCTGCCCTTTTAGGTATTGGAAGCTGAGGTCACAGATAAGGAATGGTATGAGAATTAGGACTCTCCCTGCCTTTCTACAATTGCCGAATTCATTGAGATAAGCAAGCAGCCCTCCCTTATAACCTTGTGATGAACTGGCAGGTATCAGTTCAGTCTTTATAGAATTCATAGTGAAGATGTTTAGCACCCATCCTGCTCTGGTTAGAGTGTTTAAATTAAATATAGGTAAACTTGATAACATTTTTTGCACTTTAGCTAAAACCAGTGACTCAAATCTGATCAGAAAATATATTTCAAGTCAAGCTCATAGGGCCTTATAATAATTTTTAAACTCATAGAAAGTGCTTAGAATCTACTCGGAAAGAGAAGACAAACTAGAAGTTAATAATATCACAATCTAGTGCAAACTTTTACCAAGTGCTACAATATGGAGTGTGTATTTTAGAACAACTGTGTCAAATCAGAGGTAAATGATGCTTGGCAGTAGTCTCCAGTGCATTGTATAGATACCTGGATCCCCAAAGAAGTTGGGAGCTGGGCAGCATCACCTCTTATCAGGACAGAATGGAATATGCCCAGCCACACAACCCATTGTGAATTGAGAAAGACTCTTTTCATCCCCTGTCATGGTCAGCTTCCTGTGTCAACTGGGCCAAGTGGTGGTACCTGTTTGTCCACCAACCTGATTGGGCAAGTGCTGGCCTGTCTGTTGCAATGAGGACATTTCATAGAATTACATCATGAGCATGTCAGCTGCATCCACAGATGATTCCATTTGTAATCAGCCAGGGGGAGTGTCTTCTGCAATGAGTGATGCTCGATCTAATCACTGGAAGCCTTTTAAGGAGGATTCAGAAGAGACAGGTTTTCTTCCTGCTTGGGTTGATGAGCCTCTCCTGTGGAGTTCGTCCAGACCCTCCATTGGAATCGTCGGCTTCACAGCCTACCCTGCAGATTTTGGACTCTCCTTTCCCATGGTCATGTGAGACACTTTTATAAATTTTATATTTGTGAGTGTTCCCTGTTGATTTTGTTTCTCTAGAGAACCCTAACTAATGCCTCCCCCCAATTTAAAACCACCCAGAGAGTTCTCAATTTGGTTTAAAAGACAAAGTAGAAAGATTTATTGCTTATGGGAGGCATACCCAATGTAAGATGACCCCTTAAAAGAGCGGAAGATGAAAAATAGGGCAAAGATCTATGCTTCAACTGTGGACACAAGGCATTATCAGGCAAGTAGACTTTAAGGCGGTAAGCTTTAAAAGGAGGTTAAAAAGTCAGTGTAGTTGAAGGATACACTCAGTAGTGAATACATTCCAGCATTGAATCATTTTGGTCAAATAGCAAATCTGACAATAGACATACAAAGGGAAAAACATTAAAAACATGAGATATTGAAAAATCACTCTTGTCATGGAAGATTTTCATGCCCCACTGTGGTAGTTAGATTCAGGTGTCAACTTTGCCAGGTGAAGGTGTCTGGATCTATTGCCGTGGACATGAGCCAAGGGTATGCAAACCTCATTGGTTGCTGATTACATCTGCAGTTGGCTAGGAGGCGTGCCTGCTGCAATGAATGGCATTTGACTTAATTGACTGGTACTTAAATGAGAGAGCTCAACACAGCACAACCCAAGCAGCTCAGCACACATCATCTCAGCACTCACAGCTCAGCCCAGGCCTTTGGAGATGCAGAAAGAAATCACCCCATGGAAAGTTGTTGGAACCCGGAGGCCTGGAGAGAGGGCCAGCAGAGACCATCCTGTGCCTTCCCATGTAAGAAAGAACCTCAGTTGAAAGTTAGCTGCCAGTCTTCTGAAGAACTAATGAGATAAATTCCCTTTTATTAAACGCTAATCCGTCTCTGGTGTGTTGCATTTCAGCAGCTAGCAAACTAGAACAGATTTTGATACTGGAGAGTGGGGTGCTGCTGCGGTTTGCAAATACCAGGTATGTTGGAATAGTTTTTTTGATGGCTAAGGGGAAGATTTTGGAGGAACTGTGAAGAGAATGATGGAGAAGTCCTGGAGTGCTTGAAGAGACGATTGGTGTAGATGGAACCACTGCTAATCTGGACAAAGAGGGGCACAAAGGGACAAATTGGAGTTTGCAGAGTGAGAACCATGGAGCCAAGAAAAGTCAGCCAGGAGAGTGGACCCACTCATATACATGGAGAGGGTGAGTTTACCCTGAAGGGCGAGGATGAGTCTCCCACATTGTTGCAATGGAAGAGTCGTGCAACCTCAAGCCTTGGAGAAGGTACAGCACGCTCCTTGGGGGACTGGGGAGAGCCTGGCTGCCACCACAGGGAGGAGTTGAGCGTGTGCCCCCGAAATGGCAGAGAGCCCAGAGGTGGCCCCGATGCCTGGAGAGAGTGGAGCCGAGAAAAAGGTGGTCTCCTCAGTGTTCCCCGAGGTTGATTTGGAAAGAGGCGAGCCACTGCATAGGCCCTTGGAAAGGGTGAGACTGCCACTTTCTAAAGCTGAAGGATAAATGACTTTCAGACTTTGAAATCCAATGGCATTTGCCCTGCAGGTTTTCCTTCCAATTTCTCCCTTGGATCCTGTGACTGTCCCTTCTTTGCATATTGGCACCAGATATCTTGTTTTTGAGATTCATGGGTCCACAGCTAGAAAAGAATTTTTGCACCTTAATATTGTTTAAGGTGATGTGTCTAGTTGCCAAGTTGACAAGGGGTGGACATGTGGTAGTTAGATTCAGCTGTCAACCTAGCCAGGTGAAGGTACCTAGTTCTGTTGCTGTAGGCATGAGCCAATGGCATGTGAACCTCATCTGTTGCTGATTATATCTGCAGTCAGCTAGATATGTTCTAGTGCTGTGGACATGAGCCAATGGCATGTGAAGCTCATCTGTCACTGATTACATCTGCAGTCAGCTAGAAGGCATGCCTGCTGCAATGAATGATGTTTGATTTAATTGGCTGGGGCTTAAATGAGAGAGCTCATCGTAGCAGAGCCAAAGCAGCTCAGCATACCTCATCTCAGCACTCACAGCTCAGCCTAGGCCTTTGGAGATGCAGAAAGAAATCACCCAGGGGAAAGTTGTTGAAATCCAGAGGCCTGGAGAGAAGGTCAGCAGAGATCGCCCTGTGCCTTCCCACATAAGAAAGAACCTCAGTTGAAACTTAGCTGCCTTTCCTCTGAAGAACTAACGAAATAAATCCCCTTTTATTAAACGCCAATCTGTCTCTGGTGTGTTGCATTCCAGCAGCTAGCAAACTAGAACACCCACCATCAGTCAAAGATAGATCAAAAAAATAAAAAGACACCTGTTTAAATCTATATTTCTGTTGCCACATTACTCAAAACTCAGATTTTTATCAAATAAGCAGGACATGTTTAAGATGGTCTGTTTTAAAACACAGGTTATGAAAAAGATCTAGAGTTCACGTACTTCAAGAAGGATTTATATGTGTTCGTTCTCCCTAGCGGCCCAAACTGAGATCAACAAGTGGCCTGTGAGAGAAACGTGCCACATGCACAGTGATTCTGTGGGCAAGAAAACAATCAGTAGTTCAAATCCAAGCCCCAAATTAAGTGTCACAAGGACAGAGTATCTACTGTTAGAGGTTGGTCTATAATCCAGCTGCATTATGCACGCAGCACTCTGTATAGTGTGATTCAGGAGGCATATCAATCAGGATGTGAACTACATAATAATGGCTGATGATTCCTCAAAGCAACCCAGGCGAAGCTAACTCGTCAGTTATATTGTTGTATCGGGCAGCTCCCAAGAGAACGCATAAGGAGCCTTGCCTCCTAGTACTCATGCCTTTCTGTAATCCCTTCCTCTGGGTGTGGTCGGGCCTAGAAACTTGCTTCCAATGAGTGGAATCTGGTCAAAACCATCTGAGATACATTACAGAATCAGGTTACAGAAAACCTCCAGCTTCTCGCCCCAGTGAAGCAGCCGCCCAAGGCAGTCCAGCAACCCCAACAAAAACCGAATCTCCAGCAAACCTGGGAGGACCTTGGAAATGGATCTCTTGGGTCCAGCCTGTAAGCGACAGCAGCCGACACGGTGACTGCAGCCTGTGAGAGACCCAGCTAACCATGAGGTGAGTTTAAATAAACTGCTAAATTGGGGCGTGGTTTTTCTGCAGTCGTAGATAACTAATGCAATCAGTACTTTTAAATTAATGGATATCAAATTGTCTGCAAATCCATAGCGTATCTTATTTACAAATACAATAACTGAAATATTTACAAACTGTGATTATTTACTATGCTGCAAGGACAATCTCATATTTAAGAAAGCAGAAACTGAACAGTTTTCTCTGATTAGGAAATATATTTTTAGTTAAGTTTAAAACTGAAAAAACCTACTTGAAAAAAATTTTTTATCAGTTTCTCTAGGTATCATACACACTACATGGTGCACTCAAATATGCATATATGGTATAAATAACCATTATAAAGTGAACATCCATGTAAACACCAGGCAGGTCAAGACACAGAACGTTGCTAGTATTCAGAAGCCCCCTGTAGACCTTCCCTGATCACAGTTCCTCCCTCCTTCTACAGGCAAATGCTGTCCTGACTTTTGGGATAAGCATGCATTTGCTTTTCTTTATCACTTAAATAAAAGTGTATTCTTTTAGGTCTTTTCCTCTAGCTTAGCAATATGCCATAGACCAGACTCCTTTGAGGCAGCGTCTACGTGCATGTGATTTGGTGTAGTCATGCTCTCCGGAGACGGGCTGTGAAGACAGCGAGGATGTGGTCTTGTCCACTCTGGAGCAGGAACTGCTCCACCGTGTTGGCGTCATTGAGCTGGGCAGCCGACCACCTCTGAGTCAGTCCCTCTTTATTCAGGGTGAACTGAGGGGTGGGGGGTAGTTTTGATTGACATGGCTGCCCGTGTTTCCAGAGAAAGGGCAGGTGTGAGCCAGTACCAGTCAGTAATCAGGAGTTGGGGATGTGCTCTGGCCTGGAGGATAGCTGGGCAGCAGCCACCAAGCATAATGTTTGTGAATTCACCTGTGTTGTAGATGTAGCTGCAGCTCAGTCATTTCAATTGAGAGCATTCATTGAGTGAATCTATCACATGCTCTCAGTGGACATGTGGTACCTATTACAAATAATGCTGCTTTGACTCTTCTTATTTTGTGTCATGTTGGACATATGTATGGTCATCATTAAGACATACATGTATGCAAGAGTGGAACTGCAGGGCTGTGGAGTAAGAGCACCTTCAGATTTGCTGTATTATAAACAGCATTTTCCAGTTTATGACCAGCCATGTTTGATAGTTTCCACATCTTTGTCAACAATCGTACTGTTACACTTCTTATAGTAGTCATTCTGGGTTAAGTACCTTTTCATACAAACATTGGCCATTTGGAAATTATTTTTTAATGAAGCATCTGTTCAAGTCTTTTGCATGGGTTTTCTAATATATATTGCCTGACTTACTGATTTGTAGTTGTCCAGCTTACTATCATTTTGTCAGTTGGATGTGTTGCAAAAATCTTACCCATTCTGTAATGTCTTTTCACTCTTTTTGAGGTGACATTTAAAGAATAGCAGTTTTTATTTTATTAAACTTTAATTTATAAAGCTTTTCTTTCATTTATGTCTTGTTTAAGACATTTTTTCCTAACCTAGAATCATGAAATATTTGTCTATATTATTTTATAAAAGTTTCATTGTTCAGCCTTTCACTCTTGGATTTAATCTACCTATAATTAATCCAAAAGTTTTGCCTGCATTTGGACTTTATATAAATACAGTATACAGTATATCTTGGTTTCTTTCATCCAGCTTATGAGATTCATCTATCATGTATGTGCATTTGTTACACTTTGTTTGTTATCATTGCTATAGTGTGTGATATTCCACTGTATGAATTTATCACAGTGTGTTAATTCATTATATTGTGGATAGACATTTGAGTTATTTCCAACTGGAGCTATTATAAATAGTAATAAATATTCTTGTTGATGTCTTTTGGGAACATGTGCATGCACTTGTGTGAATTATATGACTGTGAATGGTATTGCTAGATCATAAGGTTTTCCACAGTAAATTATATCAATTTCTACTACTACAGCAGTGTATGAAAGTTCCACTCGAGGCACATGCTCACCAATGATTCATATTGCCTTTCTATTTCAATTTAGCCATTCTGTGGGTATATAGTTGTTTCATACAGTGATTTTACCGTGCATATCCCTGTTATGCTCTGCTGAGGATTGAGCCATGTCCTCCACAAAAGACATTCCGGTCCCAACCTCTGGTGCTACCAGTGTGACTCTGTAAGTAGGACCTTTGAAAAGACTATTAGGAAAAAGTTCTGAAGAGACAGTCCAAGATGGCGGCTTAGTGAGGTTTGGAATCTAGTTCATACTCCAGAGCAGCTCATAAATAGCCAGTAACAGGACAGTACAACTGCTGGGGCCACATTAGTGACCGGACACACAGCGTACCCCAGTCTGGACAAGGTGGACTGGCTGCGAGCCCCCCTAGAAATTATGAGTCCCCCAAGCCTGGAGCCTGGCGCCGCTCCCTGACAGGCTGCTTCCCAGAGGAGAAAGGAAAGAGACTTTACCAGCAGCAGGAGCTGACAGCAACCAAGCTCCAATTGTGGAGTTAATTAATAAATTCTGACTACTTAAGATAAGCCCCCAGCTCAGATAAACCTCAAATAAGAGCTAAAGTTGCTAGTTTTTGCTCAGGTGCAGAGGGGGCAGGGCTGACAGACAAAAAAAAAAAAAAAAGTTTTTTTTTGGATTGGACAGCACAAAATACTTGAAAAGGTTGGACCCTAAAATAAGAGGGGCACATAGGCTCTGGAGATACATACAGCAGTGTACCACCTTCAGCTCTTATTAACACATCTGAGGAATGAGGCCCGGCTCTGTAAAGGATTTTTTTTTTTTTTGCTTTTTTTCTACTGCTTAACTGCTCATTAGATATGACTGCAAGGCTTCTCAGGCTCCAACTGCCCCAGGCATGGGTGGAATTAAGCTTGTCTGAGAGACAAAGAGGCTGGTCAGGTGAAAAGAATTAATTCCCTGGAGCCTGTGCCTTCCCCAGGAGAGGGGTGGGGCCCAACTCAGGTGGAATCCCTCCCTCAAGGAATTCAGACCCCAAGGTCTGGAAAAGTGAAGTGATTAAAGCCAGACTACAACCTCTCCTCTGTCTCCACTACACCCCAGCAGGAAGAGTCTGCTGAAAGTAAAACCATATCACCTTGTGCTGGTGGAACCCTCAGGCAGACAAGCACCACACACTGGGCAGGACAGGAAAAACACAGAGTCCAGAGGCCTCATCAGAAAGCCTTTCAACCTGCTGGGTCTCGTCCTCAGGAAAAACTGTTGCAGGTGACTCCTCCTGAGAGGAGGCCAGTCTGGTCTGCGAAAGTCTGACTGGGGTCTATAATACCTAAGTAGACCCTCCTAAAAAATAGAAGGCACCATATAGGCGAGACAAGAAACAAGGAAAAAGGAACTGAAAAACCCTGATCTGTTAAATAAAACCTATGCTAGAGGTCTAGAATAAGCTGAACTGAATGTCCAAAAACAGAGAACAAAGCCATCCATCAAGAAAATCCTAGGTAAAAGAGTGAAAACAGTCTCCAAAATAAATTAAGGAAATTAAATGCCTAGATACCAGTAAAAAATTACGAGTCATACTAGAAAAATTGAAGATATGGCCTAGCCAAAGGAACAAGCCAACAATTCAAATGAGATACAGGAGTTGAAACAACTAATTCAGGATGTTTGAACAGACATGGAAAATCTCATCAAAAATCAAGTCAGTGAATTGAGGGAAAATATAAAGAAGGCAATGGGCTAACAAAGAGAAGAAATTGCAAGTCTGAAGAAACAAATCACAGAACTTATGGGTTTGAAAGGCACAGTAGAAGAGATAAAAAAAAAAGGAAACTTGTGATGTTAGATTTCATAAGGTAGAAGAAAGGATTCTTGAACTGGAGGATGGGACATCTGAATTCTGACAAGCAAAAGAAAATATAGGGAAAAGAATGGAAAAATATGAGCAGGGACTTGGAATTGAATGACAATATGAAGCACACGAATATACATGTTGTGGGTGTCCCAGAAGGAGAAGAGAAGGGAAAAGGAGAAGAAAAATAAATGGAGGAAATTACCACCAAAAATTTCCCAACTCTTATGAAAGACTTAAAATTTCAGATCCAAGAAGTGCAGTGTACCCCACACAAACATACTCCAAGATACTTAATAATCAGAATGTCAGGTGTCAAAGAGAAAGAGAGAATTTTGAAGGCAGCAAGAGAAAAGCAATGCATCACATACAAGGGATGCCCAATAAGAAATATATAGATTTCTCAGCAGAAACCATGGAGATGAGAAGACAGTAGTATGATATATTCAAGATTCTAAAAGAGAAAAACTGCCAACCGAGAATTCTATATTCAGCAAAATTGTCCTTCAGAAATGAGGGGGAAATTACAACATTTTCAGACAAAAACAGAGAGAATTTGTGACCCAGAGACCAGCTCTGCAAAAAATACTAAAGAGAGCACTAGAGGGAGTTAGGAAAAGACAGGAGAGAGAGGTGTGGAGAAGAATGTAGAAATGAAGACTATCAGTAAAGGTAAAATGAGAAAAAAAATAGATATGGCATATAAAATCCAAAAGGCTAAATGGTAAAAGAAAGTACTGCCCTTACAGTAATAACACTAAATGTTAATGGATTAAACTCCCCAATCAAAAGACATAGACTGGCAGAACGGATTAAAAAACAGGACCCACCTATATGCTGTCTACAGGAGACACATTTTAGACCCAAGGACAAACATAGGTTGAAAGTGAAAGGTTGGGAAAAGACATTTCATGCAAACAGCATTCAGAAAAGAGCAGGAGTAGCTATGCTAATCTCCAAAAAATTAGGCTTCAAAGGTAAAACAAAAGAAACAAAGAAGAACACCATGTATTAATAAAAGGAACATTCAACAAGAAGACATAACAATCATAAATATTTATACACCAAGCCAGAGTGCTCCAAAATATATGAGGCAAACACTGAAAAGAGATATTTACACATCTACCTTAGTAGTTAGAGACTTCAATTCCCTGTTCTCATAAATGGATAGAACATCTAGACAGAGGATCAATAAAGAAACAGAGAATTTGAATAATACAATGAACAAACTAAACTTAACAGACATTTATAGAATATTACACCCCACAATAGCAGGATACACCTTTTTCTCAAGTGGTCATGAATCATTCTCAAGTATAGACCATATGCTGAGTCACAAAGCAAGTCTCAATAAATTTAAAAAGATTGAAATCATACAAAACATTTTCTTGGATCATAAAGGAATGAAGTTGGAAATCAATAACAGGCAGAGGCCCAGAAAACTCACAAATATATGGAGGCTCAACAATACACTCTTAAACAACCAGTGGGTCAAAGAAGAAATTACAAGAGAAATCAGTAAATATTTTGACGCAAATGAAAATGAAAACACAACGTATCAAAATTTATGGGATACAGCAAAGGCAGGGCCAAGAGGGAAATTCATGGCTTTAAATACCTATATCAGAAAAGAAGAAAGAGCAAAAATTGAGGAATTAACTGTTCACTTGGAAGAACCAGAGAAAGAACAGCAAACTAACCCCAAAGCAAGCAAAAGGAAAGAAATAATGAAGATTAGAGCAGAAATTGAGAACATGAAGACTAGAAGTTTTTTTTTTTTGAGAAAATCAATAAAATTGATGGGCCCTTAGCAAGGTTAACAAAAAGTAGAAGAGAGAGGATGCAAATAAATAAAATAAAAAACGGAAGAGGAGACACAACCACTGACCCCACAGAAATAAAGAGGTAATGAGAGGATACTGTGAACAACTCTATGCTAGTAAACTAGACAAGATAGATGAAATGGACTACTTCCTAGAAAGGCATGAACAACCAACATTGACTCTGGAAGAAATAGATGACTTCAACAAACCAATCACAAGTAAAGAAATTGAATCAGTCATTAAGAAGCTCCCCAAAAAATAAAAGTCCAGGACTGGATGGCTTCATATGTGAATACTACCAAACATTCAAGAAAGAATTAGTACCAATCCTGCTCCAACTCTTCAAAAAAATTGAAGAGGAGGGAAAGCTACCTAACTCATTCTATGAAGCCAACATCACCTTCATACAAAGATCAAAGATACTACAAGAAAAGAAAATTACAGACCAATCTCTCTAATGAATATAGATGCAGAAATCTTCAACAAAATTCTTGCAAATCAAATACAACAGCCCATTAAAATAATTATGTACCATGAAGATGCTATTAATAAGTTATGCTTAAATTGATTAAGAGTGGGCCCTACTCCACTAAGGCTGAAGTCCTTATATGTAAAGGAAATTGGACATGAGAAGGAAGCCACAAGAGCAGTCAGAGGCTGAAAGTCAGCGGAACCCAGAAGAGAAAGAAGATGCTGCCAGTGATGGAAAAGCCAAGGAACCCCAAAGATTGATGTCCAGTGAGAAGATAACTACCCTGGGAGGAAGCAAGCCTTCTAGACTTTGAATTTGAGAGTCAATAAATTCCTGTTTTAAGCCAATCCATTGTATGGTATTTGTTTTAGCAGCTGAGAAAGTAAAACATGCACCTTTTTGAATACTTACTGGCCTTCACTTATCCTTGTCTCTGAAGGACATGTTCAAGTTTGTCCCCATCTTTCTTTGTTCATGTGCCTTTTACTTATTGATTTACAGAAATTTCAAATTGTTAGGTTATTGAATTTTGGATGGTATGTGGCAAAATTTTGTGTAGTGTGGAAATTCTAATGAATTCAAATCTATTTTATTCCTGGTATTCAAAATGAGAATTCACATAATGAAGGATACCTGAAGCCATTTTAGGTCCTCTTTTCCTCTGTTTTTTGCTCTGATTTTGGCTTATGGTGCCTTAATTCCTGGTGAAATTGGTTATTTTTGATATATATATGAACTGCTCACTTACCCTTTGGAAATTAGTTCTGAAATTTTCCGAGGTCGAAGATGGTGGTGCCATCCTCCAGGGAGGATGTGTGCTTACCAGCCACCTGGGAGTACTCGCTGCGGCATTACTCGCTGCGGCATTACTTGCTGCAGCATTACTCGTTCCAGCATTACTCGCTCCAGCATTACTTTCACCTAGTTCACAGGACTACTTTAAACCAAACCAAACCAACAAAAAATTCAATAAATGGTGTTGGAATAACGGGATATTCACATGGAAAAAGAATGAAATGTGACTCCACCATATAGCATACAAAGTAATAATAATATAAACCCCATACCAAGAACTCCAACATACCCCATCCTCCCAGATACCCAGATCCACCAATATGAACATTTCGCCACATTTGCCGTTTCATTATATCTATGTGTCTGTCTCTGACTATCTGTCTAGCCACCTACCTATTTACCAGTCCATTTTCTGAACATTTAGATGCATATTTATGTACATCATGCTTCCTGAACACTTATTACCGCCACGTACATTTCCTTAGAACAAGGATATTCACTTATGTATCCACCTGAAGTGCAGTGACAGAGTTTAAGAGGTTTAGTGTTTGTGGCATAATTCTATTCTTAGCCTGGTGGCTTAGTCTCTTTCTCTCCCTCCCTCGCCATTTTGGCACGTCCGGTTCTTCTAGACCTCTGAATTACAAGCCTCACTGGCGACTAGTGATGATGCAGTCTTGTCTCTCTAACCCTATTGGTCTTCTCCTTAGTCCTCCACCTACCCAACATCCTCTGCTATGGGTACACTCAGGAACAGCATCTCTATGGTCACAGTCACTCATCCGTCCTCCCTGTGTGATTGGCTACCCTCCCCTGGAGGCCACGCCCTAACTCCGCCTCTCCTCAAACTGTATATAATCCAGGGCTCGCGGAGCCTCATGGTCTTTAGCTACTGGCGGCCCTGGCATAAGCGTCTACCTACAATAAAGCTACCTTGCTTTATGCCTTAATTGGCTCAGCCTCCAGTCCTTTAGACCTGCAGCGAGGTCTCCTGCGCGCACCCATTGGACCCAGACCCCCAGCTCGAGCCCCTTTTCTGCGTGAAGCAGTGTCGTCAAGCAGCAGTGAGAAGCTGAGGAGTAGAGGGTCCCCGATAGTTTAGCGGTTGGGCCAAACCGCAGTGTTGATAGAAAGCGTACAGTCTGTTGACATAAGGTTTTTTGAATCATCCAGGCTAGGCGAATCAGGCTGCAGTCTCTCAGGGACTGCAGCATGTGGTTATAAATTCTTGTGAGGAGAGCTTGTCTTTTCCTCTTCTACACTACTCAGAATCAAAGGATTCTTTTCTTCTCACAGTTTCCTGGGGGTGAAGGCTCGTGAGTGGGAGGGGCTGGTTCTTCATTGGTGTAGAGGCCTTTGGGACCCTAAGGATACATAATTTGGGCTTTGATTTCTGGATCTGTGGTCCCTGTGAGGACATGAAAAATATAACCCACATTTCTCGAGATGGCAGACGTCCACAAAGGCAAAAGCCTTTAATGTTCTTTTTTTTTCTTTCAGGTTCCCATTTCCGTTTAGATTTTGGCTTGATAATTCTCACTATCTTATCACCTCTTCATGCTTTTTAAACTTTAAGTTAAAAAAAAAGTACAGCTTTTTTTCAGTTATTTTCAACTGGAGAATTAATCTGAATAGTCTAACCTAGTACGTTACCTGATACAGAACTTCTCATGTGTTTGCAGACTATCGAACATCTATGGGGACAGAAAGAGAATTGCTTAAATGAACTAAATAAAAATATTTAATAAATAATTAAAACAACATTTTAGTTAATGTAAAATGTATAAGATTAATCAACCTGTATTTTTATGGTGAATACATACCCCCAAAACCTTTAATATTAAAAAAGTGAAAGGGATTAAGCTATTCACAGTTTAAGAAGAGAAACTCATATTCTGAGCAAAATGGATTTAAAAATAGTAAAGATAAAATAAATGAAAGGATGAGAAAAATATTTGCAAACTTAAAGACGATTCTTCGGGAAGGGGATGAGAGCAACAAGCTTATATTCATTCAAGAAAATAACACAAAACATAAAATTAAAGATAAAAAAGAGATCACACTAATAAAGACTTAAAATTATAGGAAGATACTAAGCACCAGCAGTTTTCAAACTCTAGTCCCCAGAGCCCCAGGAAGAAGGACATATGAGGGGAAGGGCAGATATTAAATTGGTAAAGGATCTAAACCTTTCCCTATCTGAATCACCCCAAAACAGGTCTGTTAATATTGCTACTGAGACTTGACAAAAAGTACCACTAAGAGGAGATAAACATTACAAATTGTGTCTTTCACCCAATTAAAGACCCCCAAGACCACCCCCAGGTTGGGGGATTTCCTAGGACTCACAGGACTCAGCATGTACTTGTAATGACAGGTATGATTTCTTAGCACAAAAGACACAAATCAAAGTCAGCAAAGGGAGATGTCATGGGGGACAAAGTGTGGAGGGAGCCAGCTGTGTTTTGGAACATCCTCTCCCAGCGGAGTCACAAAGGGTGCACTTAATTCCTCCAGCAACAAATTGTGACAACATGCATGTGGTGTCTCCTATGGAGCTTGTAGAGAATGTCCAAGATGGTCATTGGGGGTGAGTCATGGAGGCATCCTCTGCCTAGCACTTACGAAATTCCAGATTCCCCAGAAGGAAAGCAAATATCTGGCAAAACCATACTGTTTGCACAAGTTGAGGCCTATTAAACTGCTCTTATCAGTCAGGGAAAGATGGGAATTCTGCTGAAATCCAAGTTCTCAGATACCATCTGCTTCATTTCCTGGGCCGTGCAAGCAAATATGATTCAATGGGTCAAACAATGGGAATTGAATGGCTTATGGTTTTGCAATTAGGCAAAAGTCCCTAACAAGGCATCATCAA
Organism: Tamandua tetradactyla; assembly: GCF_023851605.1. Classification (NCBI taxonomy): domain Eukaryota; kingdom Metazoa; phylum Chordata; class Mammalia; order Pilosa; family Myrmecophagidae; genus Tamandua; species Tamandua tetradactyla. The sequence continues at coordinate 108,881 of NC_135340.1, read as the reverse complement.
GGCAATCGTTTCTCCCGAAGGTTGGGTTGTTCCGGGGCGTGCTGCCCTCAGTTCCTTCCCTGTCACCTGGCTATGGTGTACGGCAGCCTTTCTTGGCCTCTTAGTTCTCTTCCAGGTTCCACCGAGTTTCAGTTTCTTTCTGTGACTTTTTCTCTGTCTGTCTTGAGTTTCATTCTGCTTCTAATGGACACCAGTGCTAGTGTTATTGAGGGAGTAATATCCTGGCTGAGGAAGATCACACCTTAACTGAAGCAACCTCATCAAAAAGTCTTTCTTACATGGGGTCTACACCACAGGAATGGATTAAGTTGAAGAGCATGTTTTTCTAGGAAACATGCAACTCCAATCACACCACCCAAGGGCCAACCTACAAGCAGGGCATTCTAAGGATTGCAGGCTCAGCCTACTACGTGAATTCTTTTCTACATGCAAAATTTTAAAAAGGAGAAAGAAAAGCATCATTCTTAACTGATATTATTGTATATCTAGAAAATATAAAGGAATAATCTGAAAAGTTATTAAAATTAGTGAGGGTTTATATATATGACAATACAAATGTATAAAATTCAGTAAAATTTTAATATATCAACAGTAAGCTGTACAAAAACAAAGTAGCTTGCAATACTGTTTGCAATAGCAACTGGAAATACAATGCATAGGCAATCTTAATAAGATATGTAATGACATTTGTGCAGAAAGAATGCAAACTATATTGAGAAATATAAAATATGACTTGAAAAAGTAATAAGATGATTATTCTGGGTTAGTAAGATTGAATATGAAAATAACTAAGGCTAAGTTAAATTATAGGTGTAATATAACCCCAATGAAAATCTCGAGTGCTTTGAATTTATTCTTTAAAAGAAAATCTTTTTTGCAGACTTCGAAAAAAATGACCCTAAAGTTCACTTGGAGAAAAAGGGAAGAAAACTAGGAAGAAATAGAATTATTTATGGAAAGATTGGTCCAATATTTTAAATATTCTTATAGAAATAAGATAACTAAAACAATGTGGTATTGTACAAAGTTTAGATCAATGATATAGATCTTAATATATGTATGACAAAGAATACATCACAAATCAAAGAGTAAAAGGAAAGTTAGTCAAATGTATGATAAAAGAATAACTGATTAGCAACTTGGAAAATATTAATCTAGACTCCAATTTGTTTTAAAGAAGGCCATTTATGTCTTACTTTTTTATTACCTGAAACAGTCATTATTTGATACCTAATTAAGACCGAGATATGTTTGGCTTTGAAAAGGATTTTCTAGTTACAGTCTTAAATGCTTATTCTATATGTAAAAAAAAAAAAAAAAAAACAGACAGGTCTGGGGAAAATACTGCAAAGGGTTAGGACCTTCTTTATGTAAAGATACGTTATATCTTTACTTTTGGCAAATCCTCTTGGCTTTGGATAAGTGACTTAGTTTCTCTGAGCCTCAGCTTCTTTTCTTGTTGTCTTGTGGCAAGGATTAAATACATGTAAAGTTCTTAGCCCAGTACTTGACGTATTGCTGAATGATAGCTAGTTAGTAGTGGTGGTAATGGTAGTTGTAAGAGCTCACGTGAATAAGAAAATACCAAGTCCCCAAAAGATAAATGTGTGAAGAACAGAAGAGAGAATTCTCAAAAGAGGAAATCAAACTCTATAAACTTGGGAAAAAGTTCACCCTCACCACAAGTCAAAGAAATGCAAGTCAAAACAATGAGATAGCACTTTATAGTTCACTAAATTATTAAAACATTTAAAACACAGTAGTACCTAGTGCTGGGGGAGGGGCGGTTTTGCTGAAATTGTAATCTTTATATGTTGCTATCTAGGTTAACGCTCTTGGGAAATGATATAGAAATAAGTATTGTCATTGTTAGTAGGATCGTATTATTTGATTCAATATTTCACTTCTGAGACTCAATCCTAGGTACATAATCCCAAATATAGAAATGCTACTACATGTATAAAAATGTTAAGTGTAGTTGTTATTTAATAACTGGAAAAAATCTAGCTGTACAGCAACAGGAGGAATTAACATTTACTCAAAGGATATAATGGTGACAGTGTTAGTACACGGAAGTGCTTCAATAAGAGGGAGAAAAACAGGATGCAACTTTTTGCATAGCAGGAAAACTAGGTGATCATATTTCAAATTAGAAGTAGTAAACATGTTACACTGGTATGATTATGGAGAATTGCACCTTTTACAATTTAGGCAATTATATTTAACTAAAATTGGATTTCCCCAGTTATTTCCAATGGGTTCTTTATCTTTGAACCGCACCAAAATTTAACCTCTTGAGAAACAGCAGGACAACTTGGATTTTCTTTTTATATATATATATATATATTGTCCCTCTAGAGGGAGCACAAGTGCTTAAAATACATTGTAACCGTAATTTGGTCTCATACTCATTAATTAAGAATTTTAGAGCTGCGAGACACTTCAGAGATAATCTAATGTTTTTTGTTTGTTTGTTTTGATCTTAGGTTTGGACAAAAGACAATCCCTAGCTATAAATCATTCAACTTTTATTGTTATTGCTGCTTTTAAATAACGAAGACCTTCTCACGTGTGTGTATAATCCTTATGAGTTGAAGAGCTAGTGCAGAGGAAGATGGTAAAAAGGAAAAAAAATTAACATTAACAATAAAGATGGGGATGGAAGGAGCCTGAGAACTTTTCTTCTGGTTCCTGATCTGAACAATGGAAATCACAGATAATAACAAGTCTTAGGGGTTCTGTGACATCATGGGTGGAGGAGCAGCAGGGAAAGTTATTTTTTATGGAACCCAGGGGTGGGTTGCTCAGGAAGCAGATTCCCTTGATGGAGGGCAGCACGATGGATGAAGTAAATGTCCAGGGTCCTGGACTATTGCCACAGCTGTAGAAAAGTGGCAATGCCAGTGAAGCACATAATGCATATAGTGAAGCATATAATGGGCACTGTGCTTCACTACCTGCCCATAGGGGCAAAATAATCTATTCTGAGTGGACTTAGTACTCTTGTCAAAAATCAACTGGGGTGAGACTTCCGCAGCTTAACAACGTGCGCATTTTAGCTCATCCAGAACAACTTCTAAATAACCAGAAACAGTACCGAACAGCTCCTGGGGCCACGTCAGTGACCGGACACACAGCGTACCCCAGTCTGGACCAGCTGGACCAGCTGTGAGCCCCCCCCCAGAACCGTGAGTTCCCCAAGCTGCGGCAGCTGGTGCCCCTCCCCCACAGGCTGCTTCCCAGAGGGGAAGGAAAGAGACTTTACCAGCAGCAGGGGCTGAGCCCAACCAAACACCAGTTGTGGAATCAATTAACAAATTCTGACTACTAAAATAGGCCCCCAGCTCAGGTGAACCTGGTCAAAGTGGAGGTTGCTCATTTTTGCCCCAGTGCCAAGGGGTCAGGGCTGACGGAAAAAGAAAAGGAAACAGGTTTTTGGGGCTGTGTTTGTACAAAGGCATGATGGCCTTTGGATACAGCAGCAGGGCTTCTCAGGCTGCAACTGCCCCAGACAGGCAGAAACAAACTCGTTTGAGGGCTTGTCTGGAGCCTGTGCCTTCCCCAGGGGAGGGGTGAAGCCCAACTCAGATGGAATCCCTCCCTCAAGGAATTCAGACACCAGGGCTTGGTAACTTGAAGCCATTAAAGCCAGCCTACAACCTCTCCTCAGTCTCCACCACACCCCAGCAGGGAGAGTCTGCTGAAGTTAAAGGTACCACATCATCTTATGCTGGTGGGACCTGCAGGCAGACAAGCACCACATACTGGGCAGGACAAGAAAAACAGAGCCTGGAGACTTCACAGTAAAGTCTTTCAACCTGCTGGGTCTCACCCTCAGGGAAAACTGACACAGGTGACTCTTTCCTCCTGATAGGAGGCCAGTTTTGTCTGGGAAAATCCAGCTGGGGTCTATAATACCTAGGTAGACCCTCCTAAGTGTGGGTAGGAAAAGGCATCATATGAGCAGGGCAAGAAGCAAGAAAACTAGAACTGAAAAATTCTCTGTTAAACAAAACTTAAGCTAAAGGTCCAGATAAAGCTGAACTGAATGTCAAAGGACAGATAGACAACAGATTCATCCAGCAAGAAAATCCTAGGTAAAAGAAGTGAAAGCAATCTCCAGAATAAACTAAGGTAATTGAATGCCTAGATGACAGCAAAAAATAACAAATCACACTAGGAAAATTGAAGATATGGCCTAGTCAAAGAAACAAACCAACAATTCAAAGGAGATACAGGAGCTGAAACAATTAATTCAGAATATACAAACAGACATGTAAAACCTCATCAAAAACCAAATCGATAAATTGAGGGAGGATATAAAGAAGGGAAGGAATGAACAAAAGAAGAAATTGAAAATCTGAGAAAACAAATCACAAAACTTATGGGAATGAAAGGCATGGTAGAAGAGATGAAAAAAACAATGGAAACCTACAATGGTAGATTTCAAGAGACAGAACATAGGATTAGTGAACTGGAGGATGGAACATCTGAAATCCAGCAAGAAAAAGAAAATAAAGGGAAAAATGGAAAAATATGAGCAGGGATTCAGGGAACTGAAAGACAATATGAAGCGCATGAATATACGTGTTGTGGGTGTCCCAGAAGAAGAGAAGGGAAAAGGAGGAGAAAAACTAATGGAGGAAATTATCACTGAAAATTTCCCAGCTCTTATGAAAAAGTTAAAATTACAGATCCAAGAAGTACAGCGTACCCCAGAGAGAATAGATCCAAATAGACATACTCCAAGACATTTACTAATCAGAATGTCAGAGGTCAAAGAGAAAGAGAGAATCTTGAAAGCAGCAAGAGAAAATCAGTCCATCACATACAAGAGAAGCCCAATAGACTATATGCAGATCTCTCAGCAGAAACCATGGAGGCGAGAAGACAGTGGGATGATATATTTAAATTATTAAAAGAGAAAAATTGCCAACCAAGAATTCTATATCCAGCAAAATTGTCCTTCAAAAATGAGGGAAAAATTAAAACATTTTAAGACCAAAAAACCACTGAGAGAACTTGTGACCAAGAGACCAGCTCTGCAAGAAATACTAAAGGAAGCACTAGAGACAGATAGGAAAAGACAGAAGAGTATAGAAAGGAAGACTATGAGTAAAGGTAAAAAGAAGGAAAATTAGATATGACATATAAAATCCAGAGGACATAATAGTAGAAGAAAGTACTACCCATGCAGTAATAACACTAAATGTTAATGGGTTAAATTCCCCAAACAAAAGACATAGACTGGCAGAATGGATTAAAAAACAGAACCCATCTATATGCTGTCTCTACTCAAAGGACATGAGAGCAAGGACACAAACGAACATTTGCACACCAATGTTTATAGCAGCATTATTTACAATTACCAAGAGATGGAAACAGCCAAAATGTCCATCAACAGAAGAGTGGCTAAACAAACTGTGGCATATACATACAATGGAATATTATGCAGCTATAAGACAGAATAAAGTTATGAAGTATGTAACAACATGGATGGACCTTAAGGACATTATGCTAAGTGTGATTAGCCAAAAACCAAAGGACAAATACTGTATGGTCTCACTGATATGAACTGACATTAGTGAATAAACTTGGAATATTTCGTTGGTAACAGAGACCATCAGGAGACAGAAATAGGGTAAGATATTGGGTAACTGGAGCTGAATGGATACAGATTGTGCAACAGGACTGAATATAAAATCTCAGAAATGGACAGCACAATGCTACCTAAGTACAATATAATTATATTAAAACACTGAAATGAAGTTGAATGTGAGAATGATAGAGGGAGGAGGGTTGGGGGCATAAATGAAATCACAAAGAAAGATAGATGATAAAGGTTGAGATGGTATAATCTAGGAATGCCTAGAGTGTATAATGATAGTGACTAAATGTACAAATTTTTAAAATGTTTTTGCATGAGGAAGAACACAGGATTGTCATTACTGCAGGGTGCTGAAAATAGATGGTAATTAACATTTTAAAATTTCAACTTATGTGTGAGACTAAAGCAAAAAATTTTTATTTGGTACAAAATTTATATTTTGACTAGTGCATTTCCTAATATAACTTATGTAGATAGTTGGTTGAACACCATAAGTACATGAAACTTTGTATAGGACATGAGATTTTGTTGGTTTGTCAGGAGTGATGCCCCGATGAATCCCAGAGTAATTTGATCAGTGAGTGGAAAAGTATTTGCAAAGTCCTCTTTGGGGAATGATGAGAACGGGGAAAAATTCAACCTCCCCAAGTTGAATTCTTGATATTCTCACAAGCAGTGTGGACAACCAAAGCTATAGGCTGAGCCCCCAATCTTGGAGTTTGTTCATTTGAAACTTAACCCCACAGGGGATAGGTCAAGCCTACTTAAAATTAGGCCTAAGCGTCACCCCCAAGAGAAACTCTTTTGTTGCTCAGATGTGGCCTTTCTCTCCAGCCAACACAACAAGCAAACTCACCACCCTCCCCCTGTCTACGTGGGATATGACTCCCAGGGGTGTGGACCTTCCTAGCAACGTGGGACAGGAATCCCAGAATGAGCTGAGACTCCGCATCAAAGGATTGAGAAAAACTCTAGAATGAGCTGAGACCTAGCATCAAGGGATTGAGAAAACCTTCTAGACCAAAAGGGGGAAGAGTGAAATGAGACAAAGTGTCAATGGCTGAGAAATTCCAAACGGAGTCGAGAGGTTATCCTGGAGGTTATTCTTATGCATTAAGTAGATATCACCTTGTTATCCAAGATGTAGCAGAGAGGATGGAGGGAACTGCCTGAAAATGTAGAGCTGTGTTCCAGTAGCCATGTTTCTTGATGATGATTGTATAATGATATAGCTTTCACAGTGTGACTGTGTATTGTGAAAACCTTGTGTCTGATGCTCCTTTTATCTACCTTGTCAACAGACAAGTAGAACATATGGAATAAAAATAAGTAATAGGGGGAAAATGTTAAAATAAATTTAGTTTGAAATGCTAGTGATCAATGGTAAGGGGTATGGGGTATGGTACATAATTTTTTATTCTGTTTTCATTTTATTTTACTGTTGTCTTTTTATTTCTTTTTCTGAATTGATGCAAATGTTCTAAGAAATGATCGTGATGATGAATATGTAACTATGATGATACTGTGAATTACTAATTATATATGTAGAACGGAATGAGCATATATTAAGAATGTTTGTGTTTCTTTCTTGTAATTTTTTTAATTAATAAAATGTTTATTAAAAAATCAGTTGACCATAGATGTGAGGGCCTATTTCTGAACTCTCAATTTGGCTGGCCTATATGTCTGTCCTTGTGATGGTAGCATACCATTTTGATTATTATAGCTTTGTAAGAATTTTAGAGATGAGGAAGTATAAGAATGGTTTTAGCTATTTGGGGCTCCTTACCTTCCATATGAATTTGATGTTGGCTTTTCTACTTTTGAAAAGAAAGCTCTTGGAACATTGGGATTGCATTGAATCTGTAAATCTGTATTGGCAGAATTGACATTTTAACAATATTTAGTTGTCTAGTCAAAGAAAACAGACTGACCTTTAATTTATTTAGGTCTTTTAAAATTTCAGCGTACTAGTCAGTGAGAGGGAGGGGTGAGGGGCATGGTATGTATAAGTTTTTTCTTTTTTCTTTCTTTTTCTGGAGTGATGCAAATGTTAAAAAAAAGATCACGGTGATGAACTATATAATGATCTGTGAGCTGTTGATTGTAACTGTGTATGGAATGCTTGTATGTTAAGAATGCTTGTATGTTGTTTTATCAATAAAAATATTTTTAAAAAGAAAAGAAAAGAAAGCCTAGGGGTCTTGAACTTTAAAAAGGTTCATCCTCAATGCTCTCACTGCTCCTAAAAATATCACGTATGTTTTAGTACGTTCTTGGTTGGAAGAGAGGGGGGCAGTGGGTGAGTCCTATCCTAGAACCATTAAGATATGGTATTTTATTAAAAAATAACTGTTGAACATCACATACAGAAAATACTCTTTCAATGATGTTTTGATGTTTGATGATGTTTTTTTCCATTTAATAGTCCTTAGCATCCTTGGTTAAATTTATTCCTACATATTTGATTCTTTCGCTTGCTCTTGTAAAAGAAATTTTTTTTAAAAATATTTTTTCTTGTCAGATTCTTCATTACTAGAACAACACTGATTTGTGCATGTTGATCTTATTTGCCACCACTCTGCTGAACTCATTATTAGATTTGTTGTATATTTTTCTGGATTTTCTCTATTTAGGGCCAGTCATCAGTGAATAGTGAGAGCTTTACTTCCTTTCCAATCTGGTAGCCTTTTATTTCTTTTTCTTACCTAATTACTCTGGCTCAAACTTCCAGTGGAATGTTGAATGTAAGTGCTGAAGGTGGGAACCTTTTCTTGTTTCTGATCGTAGGGGAAAGCTTTCAGATTTTCACCATCAAATATGATATTTTCTGTGAGTTTTTCATATACTCCTTTTATCATGTTGAGGAACTTTCCTGTTCTTCCTAGATTTCTGAGTTTATTTTTTATCAAGAAGGGATGCTGGAGTTTGTCAAACACCTTCTCTGTGTCAATTGAGATGTTTGTGCTGTATTTTTCTTTCATTCTAGTAATGTAGTGTATGACATTCATTGTTTTTATTGTGTTGATCCACACCTGCATTCCTGGGATAGATACTGTGTGGTTCTGGTGTATAATTCTTTTAATGTTCTGTTGCATTCAGTTCGCTAATATCTTGTTAAGGAATTGTTCATCTTTGTTCATAAGCGATACTGGTATATAATTTTCTTTTCTTGAGATATCTATGCTTTGGCATTAGGGTGATACTGACATCATAGAATGAATTGGAAATTGTTTCCCGTTCCTCAGTTTTTTGGAAAAGTTTGAGCAGGATTGATACTGATTCTTGTTTGAATGTTTAGTACAATTCACTGGTGAAGCCATCTGCTCTTGGGCTTTACTTGTTGGGAGGTTTGAATTCCTGATTCAATCTCCTTATTTGTTATTTATCCAGTGAGATCTTCTATTTCATTTGATTCTGTTTAGATAATTTGTGTGGTCTGGTATTTGCCCAATTCAACTAGGTTCTCTAGTTTGTTGGCATGCCATTATTCATATATATATATATGTATATATAGTATCCTCTTATAATTCTGTTTATTTCTGTGGAATCAGTATTAATGTTCCTCCTTCTATTTCTGATTTTTGTTATTTACATCCTTTCTCTCTTTTTCATTGTCAGTCTATCTAAGGGTTTGTCAATTTTATTGATACTTTCAAAGAACTAACTGTGATTTCATTGATTTTTCTCTGTTGTTTTTCTGTTCTCCATTTCATTTATCTTCTTTTGTTATTTCCTTTCTTATGTCCACTTTGGATTTAGTTTGCTCTTCTCTTTCTAATGTCTCCAAGTGTGAGGTTAAGTCATTGATGTGATGTAAACTTTAGAGCTATAAACTTCCGTCTCAGCACTGGCTTTGCTGAATCCCCTATGTTTTGATATTTTGTATTTTTGTTTTCATTCATCTCAAGATATTTCCTAACTTCCATTTTGATTTATTCTTTGTTTGGTTGTTTGAGTGTATTACTTAATATCCACATATTTGTGAATTTCCATTCTCTCCCTGTTAATAATTTCTAGCTTCATTCCATTGTGTTTGGAGAAGACTCTTTTTTGTATGATTTCAATCTCTAAATTATTGATACTTGTTTTGTGATCTAACACGTGGTCTCTCCTAGAGATTGGGCATACACACTAGAGAAGAATATGTATGTATTTTACTGCTATTGGATGAAGTTCCGTATATACAGCTGTTAGATGCAGTTGGTTTGTAATATCATTCACGTCTTCTATTTCCTATCGCTATTCTGTCTAGGTGTTCTATCCAGACTTAAAAGTGGTGTATTCTAGTCTCCTCCTGTTCACATAGTAGTATTAATTTATCCAGTCAAATCTGTTAATATTTGCTTCATATATTTTAGGTCTAATTGCATATATACTTATAATTGTTATATCTTCTTGATGAATTGATCCTTTTATAATATATAATGTCCTTCTTTATCCTTGTAGTCTGTTTTATCTGATGTTAGTATTGCCATTCCAGCTCACCTTTGGTTACTATTTGCATGGGACTTTTTCCCATCTTTTTGCTTTCACCTACTTGCTCTTTGAATTTAAAGAGGTCTGTTGTAAACAGCGTATAGCTGTTCCTCTTTAATTCATTCTGCTGATTTCTGCCTTTTGATTGCAGATTTCCATCCATTTTCATTTAAAGTAACTACCGATAATAGAGGACTTGCTTTGCTGTTTTGCTATTTATTTTTCGTAAGTCTTATACCTTTTCTGTCCCTTGGTATCTTCCATGATTGCCTACTTTTGTGTTTAGTTGCTCTCGTGTACTAAACCATGTTGAATCCTTTCTCATAGCGTTCTGTGTATATTTCTTAGATATTTTATTTGTGGTTGCCATGGGGCCGAAGTTTAACATTCTAAATGTATAACAATCTTGTTTAATTTGATACCAACTTGATTTCAATAACATATACAAATATGTTTCTATGTTCTCCTTTCCCCATCTTTATGATCTTTTTACCACAAATTATATCTATATATTGTGTATCTAAATTATAAATTTATTGTAATTTTTATGCATTTGCATTTTAGATGCAGAGATCTTGATTTCTTAATGTCACTTTGAAGTATTTTCTAGTGTCCTTCCCTTTCAACCTTAAAAATTCCCCATAACACTGCTTGTAGTTAAGCCTGTGGTGGCACACTCCCCCAGCTTTTATTCATCTGGGAATTCCTAATCCCCTCATTTGTGGAAGATAGTTTTCCCAAATGGTAAAGTTCTTGTTTGGCAATTATTTTCTTTCACCGCTGCCTTCTTGTCTCCATGGTTTCTGGTGAGAAATTAGTATTTAATTTTATTTTGGCTCCCTTATACATGATGTATCACTTCTCTCCTGTAGCTCAGGGTACTTCTTCTGTCTTTGGCATTTGGCAGTTTGATTATAATGTACCTTGGAATCGTTTTCTTTGAGTTTATCCTATTTGGTTTTTGTTGGGTTTGGATTTGTGTAATCCTGTATTTCATTCAATTCAGGAGGTTTTCAGCCATTATTTCTATGAATATTCATTCTGCCAATTTCTCTCTTCTCTTGTCAGAACTCCCATACTACATATTTTGGTATGCTTGATCATGTCTCTTAGTTTCTTTACTTTTCTTCATTGTTTATTCTTTCTGCTCCTCAAACTGAATAATTTCTATGTCTTGTCTACAGGTTCCCTGATTCTTTCTTCTGCCAGCTGCAATCTTCTGCTGAACGCCTCTAGGAAATTTTTTATTTTGGTTATCTTGGTCTTCAATTCCAGGATTTCTGTTTGGTCCCTTTTTATGATTTGTGTATCTTTATCACATTCTCTGTTTGTTCATGTATCATTTTCATATTAACCTTTAGGTCTTTTTCCATGTTTTCCTTTAGTTCTTTGGGCATATTTAAGACCATTTTTATATATAATCAAAGTCAAATCTTTGTTGATGATTTCTGATGTTTTGTCTTTGAATGGGCTATCATTTCCTGTTCTTTTGTTACTTTGTAATCTTTTATTGTATACTATGAATTTTAATATTTTAAAGTATTAGTTTGGAATTTAGTGAATGAGATGTCTGTTCCTTAAGTTTGTATCCAGCTAGTGATATGACAGAGATTTCCTTGAATGTCAAGAGCTAACAAAAACAAACAAATGCTAAAAACACCAAACAAAATATATGCTAAAAGTTTGCAGATTGACTCTATCTTAGCTGGACTTTCATTCACAGTTTAGCCTTCCTACCAGTGAACCTGAAGAGGAGCCTAAGGTGAAAATGCAAGGTCCTCTTCAGTCTTTTCTGAACATGTGTTCTTGTCCTGGATATGTGATTTTTTGGCTTTGCAAAATCTCCAGTTTACTGGGTTCCAACTCTTCCCTCTATGAAATTGTCCTTCCTCTCATTCCCAGATGATCTATTGTTATGTCTTAAAGCCAGCAATTCTTTGGCCCAGACCACTGCAATTTGGTTGTTTCTTATATTGCTTTAGCTATCCACAGGTGCTTTTGTATGCATTGCAATTCTGGGATGGCAAGTCAGAAACAAGGTTTAGTCCTTTAGGCTTCCACTAGATAAACTGGCATGGAACTATAAGCACTGTACTATGTCCATGGAGGTTACTCTGCTCCTTCCAGAACTGGGACCAGGAACTTCACAGAGAGTGCAGGCTAGTTCCACTCCAAGACAGGAAGGGCTATTATTATTATTTTCCCTTTCACTTGATTAATTGCTCACTCAATTACTGCAACACTTTATTTTCCAGACTCTGCCAATTTTTGCTAGTTGTTAAAAATTTGGTGAGGGAACAGAACCCTGAAACATTTCACTCTGCCATCTTGATTGTCCAGAACCACCCACGTCAATAAATTTTCATCTTACCTAATACCAAGTCTAGGACCATTAATTCCACCTAATTGTTTTGATCAACTATGGTCTCCCTTTTGTCTTTTAATGACTCTCACTTGGTGAAGAGGTCTAACTATTGTCCTATCATCTGAATTTATCTGCTTTTCACTTTGCAATGCATACAGCTTGTTTTCAACATCTGTATTTCCCATAATGTGAAAGCTAAAACTAAAAACTTGATGAATTCAAGATAAAATTTTCTATGGCTAAAATATATTGCAGATGACATTGTACTACATGTTGCAGTTTTGACACATCAAAGAAGATACATATTAGCTGGCTGCTAATTCATCCCTCCATTAGTGTAATGACTTGTGATCCTTTTATTGAACGATTAATTATCCTTCCAGCTCATACAACTAGAAAGTGATTTCTGTCGTGTTACTTCTGGTCTTATATGAATATGTAGTTCCCAGCAATCGTATACCTAAGTGTTTTAGCAGTAATTGAGCATCCTTATCTCAGTCAAAAATTTCAATAGGGGTGACAGAATGCTGATTTTCTAATTTTGTCATTCCTTCTGTATTCTTAGCTGACATTTTCCTGTAAAGTAGAGCTTTCCTCCATTAACTGAGGCTATTGGTTACTCTAAGATATTTCTTACAGAAAAGTCTGGATAAATGCTTAATTATTTCCCTTTAGTTACCAATCATCAAAGTAAGGAGTCAGTTTACAAGCCTACTAAAATAGTGACTTAAAAGTTCTCTTTTGGCATTCTCTCTCTTTCTCTTTTGAGTATCTTGATAGGCATATGGATTTTTAAAATTTGATGTGATTCAATTAAACATTGCAGCCATTATTTGATTTTATGTTTTAGTTCTTGCAACTTTTAGAATTGGGTGGGTTCTGTATTTTGACATAATTTTTTAAATTTACATATTGCAGATGATATTTCTTCCTATGAACATTATACCAGTCTCCAATTAATGCTTAATATTTTTGCTAATGTTCTTCTCTGTCATTTATTTAAGCACTTCTTATATCAGCCTATGTGTGTGTTCTAATATAAACAACATTCTACTTTCAAATTTTTGATTAAAAGTTCATGCTTATGGCCTGGCCCTGGCATCATGGGATTGACAATATCTTCTTGACCAAAAAGGGGAAAAGAAATATAACAAAATGAGGTATCAGTGGCTAAAAGATTTCAGATAGAGTCAAGAGGCTATTCTGGAGGTTACTCATATGCAAACTTCAGCCAGATATTGCAAATTGTCATCGTATGCCAAGTCCCAACCAACAGTATTCCTGAAAACTCTATCTCAGGGATTCATCTAAGACTCTATGAAAAGCTTCACTCACAACTTTATTTTTCAGAAACTTGAACTCTCTAGACTGTTCCTGGGCCAGATAAGCCCTGAAGCCCAAAGGTGCTACACTCTCCAAGAGCATCAACCAGTTGCAGCCCTCTACCCCGTAATGTTGACACCTCTTTTCAATGTGAAGAAGGTAGACTGGTCATTGACCAAATATCCTTGAAAACTGAGAGAATGACCAAATGAGAGGGAGGTGTTGTAACAGAGAAGATAGGATTTAACAAATGATTTTCACTACTGAATCATTATATAGATATTTCTTCTTAGTGTCTAGTGTATTAGAACAGCTAGAAGGAAATATTTGAAATTGTAGAACTGTAGCCCATACTATACTTTTAAATTTGCTCTGTAACTACTTGTTCAACTGTACTTTGAAATTCATCACTGTTCTGCCTGTATGTTATATTTCACAATAAAAACATTTTTAAAAATTCACACTCATGAAAAAAATTTCCATGGTATTCTTCAAATGTAAATGGAGTCATCTCAAACTGTTATGCATAAGAAAATAAGAAATTATGAGAAGTTCAGCACTTTATCAAAAATATCTTCCTCTAACAACCTGTAAAATGATATTAATGTCTCCTATATGGCAGTTGTGAGGATGAAATAATGTTTTTATTAAATATAACTATTATTATTAGTATCACCTAATAACTCATTAAAATATGCTGCATTTAAGGCAGTGCGATGGTGGCTCAGCAGCAGAATTCTTACCTGCCGTGCTGGAGACCCGGATTTTTTGCCCATGCAAAAAAAAAAAAAAAAAAAAAAAAAGGAAAATATGCTGCATTTATATAGTACTTAATTTTTTGGTTTTTCAAAGTTACACATTGATATAGTTTTAAAAGGAAAACAAGTCATTAAAGTTATGAAAGTAAAGTAATTTCCCACCCCACCATTTCCCACTCTTGACTATCAAACTCCAGAGGGAAATACTTTTAACTTATAACTCTTCTAGTATTTGCTTCCATGTGCCTAAATAACATGCTTATAGGGTTATATCTTGATTTCCCTATTTTAGATATTTTTTTATTTTGCTAAGGGGAGGTGAGATTTTAGTTATTACTAGGTAAATCTTATTCAGAGCTGAGCCAAGTTCTGTGCTATACTTACATTTTATTTATCTTACATTTTTTTTTTTGTTTCCTTGGAGAAAAGTTTGTTTCATTTTATGAATTAAAATTTTTTTCGGTAAGACTAAATTAATTCATTCCCAACTTCTCCATTAGAACTGTGACTCCTCCCGCTCCATTAGTTTAAAATATATCAGGTAATTTTTTAAAAAGAGCGGGAAGAGAATTTTGAAGGCATCGCTCTATTTCATTTTAGCTGTTGGTGTTGCATTTGGAAAATGTTTTGCCATTTTGTTACTAATCCTTTGTTTATGACCTATTTTCCGTTCTCCCCCCAGAATTTTTTAGAATCTTCTCTTTGTTCCCAATATTTTGAAAATTCAAATATATGTTATAGTAAAAGTTATTTTTATCCACTGTGTGAACACTTGATTGGCCCTTTCAATCTTTACGTCCTTCAATTCTGGGAAGTTTTCTTGAATTATTTTTTTGATAATTTCTTCCTCTCTATTTTCTTCTTTCTAGCACTCCTGTGTGTAATTGTTGAACATCCTTGACTGAACCTTTAATTTTCTTTATTTTTTCTTCTTATTGTTCATTTTTCAATTCCTTTGTTCTAATTTCAAGGCAATTTCCTTAACTTTATTTTTCAACCTTTCTTTTAACTTTTTAGTTTCTACCACAATAGCTCTTTTATTCTCTGTTTCTTTCTGTAAGATCTTATTCTTGTTTCATAGATGCCATAACTTCTCTTTCCTCTGAGAGTATATTAATTGCTTATAAATTTCTCACTACATTGTTTTAATTTCTCCAAGTTCTTTTCATCTGGTTGTTGGTGTTAATGATACCTGTGTTTCATATTAGAGGCTCTTCTCAAATATTAGTATTTCATATTTAAAGAGTCAAAGGGGTAAGTGAGTCAAAGAGCACATCAGTCAGTCTGTAGACTTCTACTTTGTCTCCCAGTTTGAAGTGAATCACTCCCAGCATCAACTGTGTCTGATTCTCTTAACCTAGAGTTACTTGTTTAACCTTCCCAATATAAAAGTCTAGTTTTTTGCTAGAACTTTGGACAGACATTTACCCAATTGAGTGGAATAAGGAGGGTAACAGTTTACAAATTCAGACTTTAAATCAATCCTTATATGTTTAGCCTGTGCCTCTGCATAAATACATAACTGGACCTTCCATTTTCTGAGCTTTTTGGGAGGTTTTGTGGTGTTAATCATAATATTTCTTGACTTTTTCTGCTGCTGATTAAGGTTTTAGCTTTTTCTGGTCTGCCAAATCAGTAATGTGTTGTCTCATTTTCTTTCCATCTTTCCAACTTTTACCACTCTTCTTTCTCCTATTGTCTTTGTCTTCATGGAGACGTAGAACAGAAGCCAGCATGAAGACACTTGTATGTCAGGCAGAAGGATTTAGAATTTTAACTTGAAGACAGTGGGGAAAGATTTAATGGTTAGGAAGTGTCATAATCAGGAATGATCAATCTGGCAATAATGTGGAGAACTTAACATACTTAAAGCAGAACTAGAAGCTGAAAACCTGTAGCAGAAAGCCGCTGCAGGTAAGCAGATTTAAGAAAGTGGCAATGGGTTTAGAGAGAAGTGAACAGATCTGAAAGGCATTTGGAAACAGTCACCAACAGGATTTGGTGATTATTTATGGAGAGGGAGGGGTAAAGGTGACCCTAGGTTTCTGGCTTGGGTAACTGCTTGAACAATGATGCTATTTACTGAGACAGAGAACAGTGGATGAGAAACCAGTTTGATGGGAGGTAGAATATGTTGCTTTTACAAATGCTAAGTTCCACCACAGTTCATGCTAATATAGATATAAACCACCACACTTTCCCCATGTATGCACTTTCTTCCTTCCAGAAAGTGCTTTCTCTACTTGAGATCCCCAATACTCGGTCTTCCTTCTGTCTTAGGCAACCTAACCCCCCACCACCAATTCCACCCACCTGCCAGCATCTTTCCCTACATGCATTGACTTCCGTCCAGTTTCAATCAAAGGAATGCGTTGCTCTTTCTGTGATACTTCCCTACTTGTGCCCTGAGTTCTCCTCTCAGAATTCTCAAGATTTTTACACTGGTAATTACTTATTTTCTCTTCAGTATCATTTTTCTGTTTATATGATATAACATCTTGTGACTCCACTGTCCCTCTGGCTCCTGCTAAATTTCTCAACACCCCGCTCTTCAAACTCATCCATAGAGTTATTTTCATTATCTCTACTTTCTCACCTTCAGTTCTCCTTGTTCTTTACCCTAACCCCTTTGAGGTACGTCCTGTTAAAGTTAATGGCCAGTTCTCTGCACCCATTTTTTTAGACTTCTCAGCAGCATTGAACTTGTCCACTACTACCTCCTTTATTCATTCAACAAATATTTACTGAGTGCCTACTCTATTCCAGTATTCATCTAGTGCTTGGAATACATCTGTGAATTAAAATGACAAAGATCTCTGCTCTCTGGAAACATATTATAGCAGGGAAAGACACTTAACAAATATAAAATAATAAATAATTATGTGGCATGCTACCAGACAATAAAGGCTACAGAAAGAGAAAACCTAAATACTCAGTAATGGCTTTGTGGAATTTCCCTTTGAAGACAGTTATCACTGGCATTACAAAATACATCCTTTGTGACAATAATATTATTATCAAACCAAATTATAGGATATATTTCTGTATCCCCACATGATAAAATGAATCACACTTTCATCTGTTGTCTCTCTTAATCCAGTGCCCTTTTCCCTACTCCTCCTGGATTTGAGTGAGGATACTGGAAAAAAAAAGTAAAGGGGAAACTCAGGATAAGGTAAAGTGAAGATTTGGTATTTCTTAGCTGTGATCCTATATATTGGGTCCTGGAGACAAACAACACAATGAAAGTGTTTCCAGGACATGAAAGAACTGTCACCTTTTTTAAAAAATATTTTTATTGAGAAAGTTTCACACACATTTCATACATGGTGTACAATCATTGGCTCACAATATCATCACATAGATGTGCATTCATCACCTTGATAATTTTTAGAACCTTTGTATCACTCTAGAAAAAGAAAAGAAAAAAGAAAAAACTCACACATACCATGCCCCTTATGCCCCCCTCTCATTGCTAGTATTTCCATCTACCCAAATTTATTTTACCCTTTGTCCCCCCCATTGCTTATTTATTTTTTATCTGCATTTTTTATTCTCATCTACCAATACCCTGGATAAAAGGAGCATCAGACACAAGGTTTTCACAACCACTCAGTCACAGTGTAAAAGCTATATAGCTATACAACCCTCTTCAAGAATCAAGGCTACTGGAACACAGCTCAACAGTTTCAAGTACTTCCCTCCAGTCACTCCAATACACCATAAACTAAAAAGGGATAACTACATAATGCATAAGAATAACCTCCAGGATAATCTCTCGATTTTGTTTGAAATCTCTCAGCCACTGACACTTTATTTTGTCTCATTACTTTCTTCCCCCTTTTGGTCAAGAAGGTTTTCTCAATCCCTTGATGCTGTGTGCTGGCTCACCCCGAGATTTCTGTCCCATGTTGCCAGGGAGATTTACACCACTGGGAGTCATGTCCCACATAGAAGGGAGAGTGATGAGTTCACCTGGTGAGTTGGCTTAGAGAGAGAAGCCATATCTAAGCAACAAAAGAGGTTCTCTGGGGTTGACTCTTAGGCCTAACTTTAAGTAGGCTTAGTTTTTCCTTTGCAGGAATAAGTTCCATAAGGGTGACCCCCAAGTCCAAAGGCTCAACCTATTGATTTGGTTTTCCCCACTGCTTGGGAGAATATCAGAAATTCATCAACTGGGGAAGATGAATATTTCCTCCTTTCTCCCCAAGGGGACTTTGCAAATACTTCTTTATTCACTGCCCAGATTACTCTGGGGTATTTCGTGGCATCACACTAACCTGGACAAACCAACAAAATCTCATGCCGTATTTGAGATTCCATGTACTTATGGTATTCAACTAAACCGAACATACAAGTTAAGTTAGGTGATACACTAACCAAAATATAAACTTTGCACCCAATAAACATCTCTCCCTTTAGTCTCACACAGAATCTGAAGTTTTAAAATATGGACAATGTCATCCTTTACCCTGTATTCTGATTTACCTTATTCCTATCTAGATCAGCTTCATTCATATCTCTACTCAAAGTCTGATCCCTTTTTCAACTTTTTAAACAGTTCCTGTATGGGCAGTACTAACTTTCATGGCTTCAGAGCTCTAACTTAGAGTCTCATGTGTCACATAAATACCTGAAGTTTCTGGGAAAGACCATATTATATACAAACAGCTCAGTAACTCAGAATCTAGAAATAAAAGTTACATTTCCTGAATATATGTGACTGCTGTAAGAGCTTACTGTCTAGGCCCCTTAACAATAAGACCCTACCTGGTAACCCATGATCTAGACTTTAGTTCACCGGGTTTTTACAGTTAGTCCATATGAGTGAGACATGATAATATTTGTTGTTTTGTTCCTGATAGTTCATTCAACATACAGTCCTTAAGATTCATTCACCTAGTTGCATGCCTCACAACTTCTTTCCTTTTTGCAGCTGCTCAGTACTCCAGTGTGTATATACACCACAGTTCCCCCTTCCATTCCCCAGTCCTTGTACGCTTAGGCTACCTCCATTCATTGAGGGTTGTGAATACTGCCGCCATAGACAGCAGTGTGCAAATGTTCATTCCTGTCCCCACATCAGCTCCCCCAGGTGTGCACGGAGCAAAAGGGTTGCAGGATCCTATGGCAACCCCAACTACCTTCCAAGGGGCTGCACCCCTCAGCTTCCCTACTGAGAGTAAATAGGTACAGCTCTTTCTCCACATTTTCTCTAGCACTTGTTTCTCTCTGTTCATTTTTAAGTAGTTTTATTCACATATCATACAATCCAGCCTAAGTGTATAAAGGCATGCCTTCCACTACACTCTGTCTGAAAACATTTCCTTTTCTCCCACAAACAATCCATATCCCTTTCCCGTGCCCCACTCCTATTGACATTTAGTTTTGGCCTAATGCCTTTGTTACTTTCAGTGGAAGCATATTACAGTGTTACTGTTACTTGTCACCATTTTAAAATTATGTGAAGTGAAAGCTATTTTCTAACAATAAAGAGTAAATCATGAACTCAAAATATGATTGCAGCATGGTTCAGAATTTTCTGTGGACAATGATTTTTTATTTTAATCTTAAAAAAAATAAAGGTATTGTGTTAAATATGATAGTTACAGTAAGTATGAGTTTCATATACGAGTGACAGATTCTGCCCTTGCAGTTCCCTCCATCCCTGTGTGTATGCTTCTGCCACCAAGAAGTGGAGCCTCTCCCCACCCTTGAATCTAGGTGGGCCTCGAAACTTAATTTGACTGACAGAACCTAGAAGGGATGGTGGGAAACTTTCAGTTCTGGGGCTTGCAGTACCCACTTTTGCCCTCTTGGAAAACATGCCCCCAGAGATGAAGTGCAGATCACCTGCTGGAAAATGAGGTGTTCCCTGCCTGCTGAGAACAGATGACTCCCCGGTCAAGCCACCAGATGACCGCCCAGCAAGGATGTGTCCCATTCAGTCAGCTCAGGGGCTGCTGGCTGAGTCCAGACCAAAGGTATGGAACCACTAATCATGAAAAAATCAAATGATTGCCTTCAACCATCAACTATGGTGTGGCTTATTATATAGAATTAGACAACTGATAAATTGGATATTAAATGTGTATTATTTATTAAAATAATAAAATCTCATTGTTTTAAATTGAGCATTGATCATCTAATAAACTGAATTTAATTTTTCTACAAAACATCTACTAGCCATATATCTCTATGTTTATTTTACAAAAATTAAATCATATTATATCTAGTGTTTCCTGATCCACTTCATTTATTTAACATTGTGGGTATTTATCCATGTCAACAAACATAGAGATGTATTCTTAAATAGTCCCATAGTATTCTAGTGAACAGATACACACAATGCATTTATAGTACTCTGTTTTGATTGACATTTCCATTATTCCCAATGCTAATATATTAAAAATATTGCAAGGAGCCCCCTTACATTTACTACTTTATTATTTATCTTTTGAGTCTCAGATTCTCCATCTGTAAAATGGGGGCTATTCTGGACCCTTCCTGTGGAGCTGCTGTAAAGATACTATAAAGATTATGCGTATAAAACCTTTAACAGTTTTAGTGATACAGTAAGCCCTTACTAATTTGTAGTCTTATAGATATTTTTGTTATCATTATCATCTGTTTGAAACTTCCATTAGGGTAGGACCCATATCTACATTATTCAGGGATTTAGGATCAGCACAGAACACACGCTCAGCAGTAAGACGGCTGACACCTGCCACATGTTTGCTGGCTGCCAGGTCCTGAGCTGAGCTGCATCCTAGGAGGTAGATTTTATTTTATCCCCACTTTGCAGATGAGGAAGCTGAGGCAGATAGTGGTGAGTTAACTTGCCTAAGGACAGAACCAAAATTTGAATTCAAAGCAGTTAGACTTCAGAGCCCTTAAAACTATACTGTGCTGCCTCAGTAAATGGATTATTTAATAAATTGTTGTTAAGTAAGTAAATGTGTGATAGATTTCCAGAAATGCAATTTCTGGATCTCCATGCATAGTAGTTTTAAGGCCTTTCGTATATATCCCCATGTAGGCTATTTATCATAATGTTGGAATTTTAAAAACTAGTATCTGGAATTTCACCATACAGCATGATCACAATTATGGAAACAAAAAAAACAAGCCCCCCCCAGAATAGTGTATAGAACAAAAATTAAAGAAACACACCAAAATGTTGTCACTTTTTTAAAACATTTTTTTAACATTTCATTTTGAAATAATTTCAATTTTACAGGACAGTTGTAAAAGTAATATAGAAGTAATACACAGAACTCCAACATACTTTCACACAAATCCCAGATTTACCAACTGTTATCATTTTGCCATCTTTCTTTCCCTCCTTCCTTCCTTTCATTCTCCATATCTGTAGCTCTGGCTGTAGCTCTGTTTTCTAAATATTTGAGAGTAGGTTGCATCCATCATGTTCCTCTAGCACTTACCACTTCCATGCACATTACTGGAGAACACAGACATAGGGTTTTGTAGCCACCTTAAGTACAGTTTTCAAGTTCAAGAAATTTACCACTGATATGAAGAATACAGTCCATACCCTTTTTTAAATTTAACCATCCTATTATCCTTTGGGCATTTTCTCCTCCACTATCAGATCCAGTCCAGGATCATGTCTTGCATTTAATTGTCATTGTCTCTCTAATTGCAGTAACATTTATATAGCATAAAACTTCTCATCTCAGCTACTACCAAGCCTGCAATTCAGTGGCATTAATCACACTCACAGTGTGGTTAATTTATTACCAAATTTATTACTAAAACTTTTCTTCACTCCAAACAGAAGCCCCATGCCCTTTATGCATTAAAGATTTGGCTATTTTTGATTGACACATTCATGGGTGACTTTTTCTCTTCCTTCTGTCTTTTCAAAATGTCTATAATGAGTTCTTATTTTATACAAGCCCAGGACTTCCTGATACTTCAGACCATCCCCCAGTTTTAGCAGGAGCTAGGGCATTCTAGTATGCTTTTTACCTCAGATAAAGGACAATGTTACAGAACTTAAAGAACACAAAGGTCTGTTCCTGGTTTATGACTTGAAAACCTAGGCATAAAAAAAGACGTAGAGGAGAGAAGATGAAGAATACCGGAGTGTCACCACTTCTCCAAGGAGGGAGGGTGAAGTTCAAGAGAACAAGGAGACTTAGATGTTGACGTGGGTTTCCTGGACAATGTCAGCCTGCCCCCCTCTTTGAGGTTGGGAGATCTGAAAGCCTAGACAACCTGTGCTTCCTAGATAGAAACAGGGCAAGCAGCAGGAAGCCAGAGTTCTCTAGGCCTTTTGTCTTATGGAAAGAGTGAGAATGTTTTCATGTGCACAAGCGCAACGAGGACATGGGAAGGAAGGTGACAGATCTTATTAGTTTTCACAATCACTCCTTCTTCTGCCAACCCCAAACTGCTGTGAATTTTACTTGTAGAATTTCCACTTGGTTCTTTTTATAGTTTCCATTTCTCTACTGAGATTCCCTACATGTCCACTCACTTAGATCTCATTTTCCTTTCATTCTTTGAATGTATTTATTAGTTCCAAAGCTGGGCTGTCTCAAAGTTAGTTTCTATGAGCTGTTTTTATCTCCTGGACCCTTTGGTTGACTTTGTGGCCACCTTTATGATGAGGAACTTCCTGGTAACAGTAGTACAGAAATGGGTTAAGCAAGATGCTGAGGGATGTCAAGAATCTGATGTAAAGGCAGCTGCTTGAAGTAGAGCAGGAAATCATCTCATCAGATATAGGACACCTTCTGAAGGATGGAAGATTCCATTCCTCAAATAAGAATGACAATTGCAAAACCTTTGTGTAAAATATTAGACTAGCTTCTCCATTCTTCTTGATCAGCCTCAAACAACTGGAAAGACGTTCCCTTTCATTAAATAGTAGAACTGGAAAGAGACTAAAACATTATTATGTAGCACCTGCCATCAAGCAAGTGAAAATGATTGTCTCCTCCAATGATTAATTTTTTCTAAACAAAAAGCAGCTTCCTTGCATTTTCTAATATAAAGATATAGTTATGAATAAATCTACCCAAAGAAGTATAAAGAATAAAGTACTATCCAGAGAAATTACCATTAATATTTTGCTGATCATTCTTCTAAATGCTGTCATATGCAAGTATTTATTAATGCAATCTATATATAGCATAATATACATACTTCTAACTCAATATGCAGCAAAGATCATTGTCAATAAGCATAGATACATATCATCCTTTTTATTTTTAAACTTTTTTTATTCTATAGTATAACATATATACTAAACAAAGAAATAAAAAAGCAATAGTTTTCAAAGCACTCTTCAACAAGGGGTTACAGGACAGATCCCAGAGTTTGTCATGGGTTACCATATGGTTCTCTCATATTTTTCCTTCTAGCTCCTCCAGAATATAGGAGGCTAGAGGGCTTAAATACTTTTTTATCATCAAAATTGACATTTTTTCCTTCTTTTTTTGTGAACAATAACATATATACAAAAAACTATAAATTTCCAAGCACAGCACCACATTTAGTTGTAAAATATATTTCAGGCTTTGACATGGGTTACACTTTCACAATTTTAGGTTTTTAGTTCTAGCTGCTCTAAAATACTGGAGACTAAAAGAGATAACAATTTAATGATTCAGCATTCATATTCATTTGTTAAGTCCTATCTTCTATGTATAATTCCACCATCACCTTTGATCTTTCCATACCTCTCTTTGGAGTTGTATGGGCTATGGTAATTCTAAATTTGATATTGGAAGAATCTGTCACTAATATGGGGTAAGGAGATGGAACTATCTGGTGTTCTGGAGAGGCTGAGCTTATCTGGACCCACCCATCTGGAGGGTTGTAGGTTCCTGGCAAATTACTCTAGCACGTGGAACCCCTGTGGTATCCTATAAATTGCCCTAGGTGTTCTTTAGGATTGGCTGGAATGGTCCTGCAGGGTTTGCAGGTTATGATAGGTAGCAAGGTCTACCTGAAGCTTGCATAAGAGCAACCTCCAAAGTAGCCTCTCAACTCTATTTGAACTCTCTCTGCCACTGCTACTTTATTAATTATGCTTCTTTTCCCCCATTTGGTCAGAATGGAATTGTTAATCCCATGGTGCCAGGTCTGGATTCATCTCTGGGAGTCATCTCCCATGTCTCCAGAGAGACTTTCATCCCAGGATGTCATTTCCCACATAGGGGGAAGGGCAGTGATTTCACTTGCAGACTTGGGCTTAGAGAGACTGAGGCCACATTTGAGCCACAGCAGAAGTCCTCCAGAAGTAACTCTTAGGCATGCTTATAGGTAGTCTAAGGTTCTATGTTACCTACATAAGCTTCACAAGAGTAAGCCTCGGGATCAAGGCCATGGCCTATTGATTTGGGTGCCCTTAAAGTTTGACAAGGTATCAGGGAATTCCCTGATGGTAAAGTTTAATAGTTCCATATTCTTTCTCCCCTCCCTCAGGGAACTTTGTCAATACTTTTTGATTATCTGGTTAATATACTCTAGGATGTATCCAGGCATTACAATAATCTATACGGGATTAAAGGACATCTTTCTCATTCTGTGCTCTCTTTGTTTCAGTTGTTCAAATAAGCTATGCAGATAGGTTGAATTAGATTATGCACTACAGAAAATTTCAGTCCCAGATCAAATAAACTATTCTTCCATTGGCCTCAAAGAGTATCTGTGGTTCTAAAGTATAGACACTGTCTTCCTTACCCCTATGTTCTGAATTATTTTAGCCCCAATCTGTTCAGTTTCTTTCTTACCTCTAAACATCAGGTTATATCTATAAAACAGCCTCTCAGAATCCAGAAATAATAATCACCACTCCGGACTTAATGTGTCTGCTCTAAAAGCTTACAATCTAGGCCCCTGTTTTCTTATAAATATTTTCTAAACGTACCATTGTTATTTTTTTGTTTTCTGACTTATATTGTCTCACCAAATATCCCACATGTTCATTCACATTATCGCATGCCTCATGACGTTGTTCCTTTTTGTAGAAGCGCAACCTTCGTTCATAAGAATACACCATCATTCACCAATGTACTTCTCCGTCAGTGCATCCTTCAGCCACCTGCATTCATGAGGCATCATGTAGAGGGCCCAAAGTCTATGATCCATCAACATTCTTAATTTTAGATAATTTCATTGTTCCCAAGAGGCAGAAAACCAATAAACACACCCTCACCAAATAGGAAATCTAAACCTCCTCTTAACTCTTTTCCTTCCCCCCATTATTTACCTCTGCTGTTACTGTGGTTGTGCTGATGGTTTCCTTTTGAACATTGCTCACAGCATGCAACAGCAGTTTTCCCTCGTACTCTGGACTTAAACATTCCTTCTATAAGAATCACATCTTTGAAATAATTCTTACAAGAACTCATTCATATTTCTAGTGTGAGTCAGTGGGGCATGTAGAGCTATACAACCCCTTTCAATTCTGTTTATCTTCAATATGCTAATACTACTTCTAGACCCACTAGAGAATCACCTTCACTCCTAACTATTCCCTTACATTGGAGTTCAACCTCATTGGCTAATGGGTCACCCATCTCTAGCTTTTATGTATCTCTAAGTCCTCTGTATTCTGTATTATAAGTCTCTGATTATACCCTCATGCTGGTCATAAAAGTGGAATCATACAGTATCTGGCCTTTTGTGTCTGGCTAATTTCGCTCAGCATTATGTCCTCAAGGCTCATCCATCTTGTCATGTGCTTCAGGACATCATTTTGTCTTACTGTGCATAATATTCCATTGTATTTATACCACAGTTTGTTGATCCACTCATCTGTTGATGTGCATTTGGCTTGTTTCCATCTTTTGGCAATTGTGAATAATGCTGCTATGAACATCAGTGTGCAAATGTCATTGCTTTCAGCTCTTCTGGGTATATACCAAGTAGTGCTATTGCTGGGTCATAGGGCAGCTTGATATTTAGTTTCCTAAGGAACTGCCAAACAGTCTTCCATAGTGGCTGCACCATTATACATTCCCACCAACAGTGCAGAAGTGTCCCAGTTTCTCCACATCCTCTCCAATATTTATAGTTTCCTGATTGTTTAATAGCAGCCATTCTTATGGGTGTGAGGTGGTATCTCATTGTCGTCTTGATCTGCATTTCCCTTATAGCCAGTGAAAATGAGCATCTCTTCAGGTGCTTTTGAGTCATCTGTATTTGCTCTTCAGAAAAATGCCTATTCATATGTTTAGCCCATTTTATAATTGGATTGTTTATTCTTTTGCTGTTGAGTTGATTTCTTTGTATATACAGGAAATCAAACCTTTGTCTGATATGTGATTTCCAAATATTTTCTCCCATTGAGTGGCTGCTTCACTTTTTTGACAAAGTGTTTTGAGGTACAGAAGCATTTGATTTTGAGGAGTTCCCATTTATCTATTTTTTCTTTTGTTGCTTGTGCTCTGGGTGTGAAGTTTAGGAAGCTACCTCCTATTACTAGGTATTGAAGATGTTTCCCTGAATTTTCTTCTAGAAGCTTTTTTTCCTCTTATATTTAGCTATTTGATCTTCTTTGAGTTAATTTTTGTGTAGGGTGTAAAATAGGGATCCTCTTTCCTTCTCCTAGCTATTGATATCTAGTTCTTCCATGCCCAATTACTGAAAAGACTATTTTGTCCCAGTTCAGAGGATTTGGGGGCCTTGTCAAAAATCAGTTGACCATAGATTTGGTAGTCTATGTCTGCACTCTCAATTCAATTTCATTGGTCAATGCTTCTGTCTTTGTGCCAGTTCCATGCTGTTTTGAACACTGTGGCTTTATAATAGGTTTTAAAGTCAGAAAGTGTTTATCCTCCCATTTCATTCTTCTTTTTTAGGATGCTTTTAGCTATTTGGGGTCTCTTTCACTTCCAGATGAATTTGGGAGTTAGCTTTTCCAAATCTTCAAAGAATGTTGTTGGAATTTTGATCGGTACTGTGTTGAATCTGTAGGTCAATTTGGGGAAAATTGACATCTTAACTATATTTAGCCTTTCTGATCATGAGCAGGGAATGTCTTTCGCCTATTTGGATTTCCTTTGCTGTTAAGTCCTCGATTTTTGCTGTTTCCTGTTTTTTAATATGGGCATTTAAGGCAATAAATTTCCCTCTCAGCTCAGCCTTTGCCACATGCCATAAGTTCTGATAAGTTGTGTTTTCATTTTCATTCATCTCCAGATAGCTGCATATTTCTCTAGCAATTTCTTCTTTGACCCACTGGTTGTTTAAGAGTGTGTTATTTAATCTCCATGTATTTCTGAATTTTCTCATTCTTTGGTGGTTATTGAGATCCAGCTTCATCCTATTGTGATCAGAAAAAGTGCTTTTAATAATTTCAGTGTTTTTAAATCTATAAAGACCTGTTTTGTGCCCCAACATATGATCTATCCTGTTTTGTGCCCCAACATATGAGCACTTGAAAAAAATGTATAACCTTATGCTTTGGGGTGCAATGACCTATATATGTCTGTTAGGTTTAATTCATTTATCATGCTATTTAACTTCTCTATTTCCTTGTTCATCTTCTGTCTGGTTGTTCTGTCTATAGAGGAGAGTAGTGTATAGAAGTCTCCTACTATTATTGTTGAAACATCTATCGCTCCTTTTAGTTGTGCCAATGTCTGTTTTGTGTACTTTGGAGCTCCTTGATTGGGAGCATAAACATTTATGATTGTTATATCTTCTTGGTGAATTGAACCTTTAATTAGTATACAGCATCCTTCTTTGTGTCTTATGATGTCTGTACATTTAACATCGATTTTGTCTGATATTAGCATAGTTACTCTTGCTTTCTTTTGGTTACAACTTGCATGGAAAATCTTTTTCCATCCTTTCACTTTCAATCTATTGGTATCCTTGTGGCTAAGATGAGTCTCTTGTAAGCAGCATATAGCTGGATTATGTTTCTTAATCCATTCTGCCAACCTGTATCTTTTAACTGGTAAGTTTAGTCCATTAACATTCAAAGCTATTACTGAAAACACGTTTCTTGATTCCACCATCTTATCTTTTTAATTTTATTTGTCAGATCTATATATTCTTTTCAATCTTACTCTTTGTATTCTTTAAATTACTCTTAGTGGTACTCTTCAATTCTGTGCCCTCCTCAAGATCTCCCTCTCCTGTCTTTTTTTTCAGTTGGCAGAACTCCTTTTAGTATTTCTTATAGGGTCAGTCTCTTGTTAACAAATTCTTTCAGGACTTCTTTATCTGTGAAAATGTTAATCTCTCCCTCAATTTTAAAGGACAGTTTAGCTGGGTACAGAATTCTTGGCTAGAAGTCTTTCTTTTCAAGATCTTGAATATATCATACCACTGCCTTCTCGTCTCCAGGGTGCTGGTTGAGTAGTCTGAACTCAGTCTTAATTCATTTCCCTTGTATGTAGTAGATTGTTTTTCTCTTGCTGCTTTCAGGATTTTCTGCTTCTTTTCAACATTTGACAGAATGATTAGTATGTGCCCTGTGGAAGGCCTATTTGGATTTATTCTGTTTGGAGTTCTTTGGGTTTCTTTGACTTGTATATTTATGTCCTTAATGAGGGTTGGGAAGTTTTCCCCCATTATATCCTCAACTACTCTTCTTAGCCCTTTACTCCTCTCTTCTCCTTCTGGGACACCAATGATTCTCATATTTATACACTTTGTTTTGTCTATCATTTCCCTGAGTTCCCATTGAATTTTTTCCATCTTTTTTTGCCATTTGCGTTTTGAGTCTTCCAAGTCAGTTATCCTGTTCTGTATATCACTTATTCTTTCTTCTGTCTCTTCAAATCTGGTGTTGTGTGCCTCTAGTATGTTTTTTTATTTGGTCAACAGAGTATTTAATCTCTATGATAGCCACTATTTTTCTGTTTATTCATTGAAATTCCTCTTTGTGCTCTTCTACTGTCTTCTTGATCTCCTTTATGTCATTTGCTATCTCACTTATTTTATTAAGTAGAGTTGTAGGAACATCTTTGATTAGTTGTTCCAGCATCTGTGTCTCCTCTGGGGTTTTAATTTGGTCATTAGGCAGGGCTATATCTGTCTGCATTGTGATATGTTTAGTGATCTTCTGCTGTCTTTGTGGCATGAAAATATCTTGATTGATTTACTTTGGGAGTTGATTTCTTTCAGTAGTCTAAGGTCTGTGTTTGTGGGATAGTTGTACAGCAGGGAGCAGGGTATGGGGTGGGGCACTCAGTGTGGTGATTTGTTTTGGGGCAGGTATGACTACAGGTTGGGGATGCTAAATTGACGCTTGTGAACATGGGCACCCAGCAGCCAGGGAGGATATAGTTGTGCGGGTGTCCCGGTCTGGGGGATATAACCCTGGTTGCTCTGGTCTAAGGCATGGAGCCCTCTGTGCACATGTGTAGAACTGGGGCAGCAGGTCAGCATTATGCTTTCGTTGGTTGGGGGCAGATGTGACCTGGCTGTGCAGGTCAGCAATTTCTCAGAGCTGGGAAGTGAGGCTGGCGGCCATGTGCATGTGCGGTTCCAGGACTGCTGTAAAGTGCAGTTCCTGGAGCTGAATGATGTGATTGGGTGCCTGTGAGCATGCGTGGGCCTGGGAATGCCATGAATGATGCGCTGAGCTCAGGGAGGGTGGGGTGAAGCTGTGTGACACTGTGGGCAGTGGGGTGGGGGGTAGCCTGGGCGTGGAGGTTGGTGTCCGCAGCCTTCATGCACTGGCAAAAGCCTGCAGGGAACAGGGAGGGGAGGTAGTGCTCAGGAGGGTGCAGGAGAGGTGGATTGGGCCGTACTTGGGGTGGGGGTGGGGGGCAGGCCAGTGCATGGGGGCTGGCGGGGTGGGGGCACCTGGAGGGTGGGGAATGGGAGTGGGTGATGGGGTTCGGGTGTGTGGGGTGTGGGGCGAGTCACCGGTCCCGGGGCTGCACCATTGAGGGTAGTGCACAGGCACCTGGCCTGGCTGACTTCCCGGTCCGGCTCCCGTCTGTGCTCCCCCGTGGGCTCGCACCTCTGCGCCTGGCCCCTGCTTTCTGCCTCTCGGGTCCTCGAGCTCCGCAGCCAGGGCTGCCGCGTGTGGTGCAGAAGCTCCCCCAGGGCAGCCGCACTCCCAAGTTGCCGCCTCAGTAGCCCTCCTGTCCCTTCTCTAACTTTTCGCTGGAGCAGGGCTAAGTGTGAGCTACTTTATTTGGCCATCTTCCCAGAAGTCCCCTTCCACTTACTTTTGAGACTCTTTCCTGATACCAGCCCATTTTTCTGAAGGGTATGAAATGGAATATGCAGTCACTACCCATTTGAAAGATGATCTGCTGTTGATTTTCTGGGCTGTGCATCCTAACATTCAAACAGCCTTACAGAAGTGACACCTAATTGACAAGGGGCTATGAGGGCCAGTGGCCCCAAAGTTCAAATCTTTTCCTCCATGTGATGCACTGAGACTGACTGCCTGCTTCAGCACTCAGGAATGTTTAATTTACATGCTGCTCTTTCTCACCAATAAACACTCCTATCTAATGCAAGACTAACTGGCAGAAATCCCGACTTAGTGTTCTTGGGGTTTTTTAACCTTATCATGGCAGATAAATCAGGGAATTCTGTTCCTAAGAGTAATCACAAACTTGTAAATACTGCCTGTCAGTAAATGCCATGTTAAGATGGGATTTTTGTTTAGTAGAACTGGTGGCTTTTCTTTTCACATCAGGCTTCCTGAAATAAGGAGAGGGTAATTGTTCTGTAAGCAGAGTACACAGTAAAATTCATGATCCTATATTTTACCATTCAAAAATGTCTAGAACACAGACCTCCTTGTTAGGATATAAACTGCTTAAGGGCAGTGATATTGTCTTATTTACTTAATACAGAGCCTGGCAACTAGTTGAGGCTCCATAAATACCTGTCGTGAAAAGTGTGAGCACCAGATAGCATGAATTGTGAATCGCATTATCTAATCAAGAAGAAAGAAACATGTCCCATCTTCTGCTTTTACAAGATGGGGTAAAAAAATCAAAATTTCTTTTAAAATAGAGCTAACAATATTGGGATTCTAATCATTGTCAATCAAGAAAACTGTCTGTTTATATGAGGAACTTGCAAATATGGTGATGTGATTTTGGAAAAAGACGTAATGTTCCACTAAAATCTGTAATGGTAAGTCTCACATGGATAACTACCCCTTAATCCAGAGAGCAATCCTTCATATGGAAGGACAAGAGGCCAGGATATTGTTTTTTATGTGTTTATGTATATACATTATATAAGATTCTACAATGGTTCCATGCACTAGGGTAACTTTCCAGAAACCTACAACTTCCCAAAGGGGCCCTGGACCTCAACCTCGTTGAAGGGAAGCTGTGATTAAATGAGTCCTGTTGAAGGGATGATGTGATGAAATAAGCCCTGCCAAGGGGAAGCTGCACTGTGTGCAGCGTTGCAGGGAAGCCCCTCTCCTATAATATGCCCCACATAGACACGCCTATAAAATGGGTCCCGCAATGAAGAACACTGTGGCACCAGCTGAGGTGCTCAGAGTTGTACCTGCTTGAGAGAAACCCCTCCCCATGGGTCAGTGTCTTTGCTCTCTGGGCGAACTGTTCGGCTCCTAGGCCTCAGTTTCCCCATCAGCCACATGGAGGGTGGCAGTGTGGCCCATAGTGCTGATTTGGGTTTAGTTGCAGGAACGGGACTGACAGGAGTCTCATGCAGAAAATGTGCAGGATGCCACCCTTCGAGAGGAACCCTCCTGTGGTTTTCTCTCTTAGTCGAGTTTGCCTGGAGAAGATGCTGCCATGATGGATGGAGGCTGCCTTGGCGTCTTCCGTGACCTGTTTTCTGAAGCAGAGTGGAGACTTGTCAGCAAGCAGATGCCTTCATGAGAGACCAGGAGCAGGAAAGTCCCTGTGCAGCCCCCAAGGGTTTGGGAATTACCAACCCCAGCTCGAGGAGTCAGGGAGCACTGGCCAGCCCCAGATGGACAGAGCCCGATGGAGCTCACTGGTCCATGTCCTTTCTCAGACCA
The DNA here is from genome assembly GCF_023851605.1 of Tamandua tetradactyla. NCBI lineage: Eukaryota > Metazoa > Chordata > Mammalia > Pilosa > Myrmecophagidae > Tamandua > Tamandua tetradactyla. Next base: position 76,383 of record NC_135340.1, on the reverse strand, counting down.
TGGAGTCTGTGAGTTTCGAGGCCCTCAGCACAGGATGGCGATTGTACTGTGTGGGGAGATGCAAGCAGGCAGCGCATGGACATCAGCCTCAGTAGGTGTGCCTGGAAACCTGCCGGCGGGGACGTGTGGCCTGTGGCCTGACAAAGGAGAGCATGGGGAAGGACTCCTGCATGGGCCTGAAGTGCTACTTCCTCTGCCTGCCCCTCGTGGTCACTGGGGGCAGGAGGTGCTCCGCAGGGGCAGCCGAGTCAGGCCCCTTGTTCTATGTGGCACCCGGCACTTGCCCTGCAGCCCTGAGAGGGCAGGTGCCCACCGGTAAGAGGGTTAAAGGTGTGACCATCTGGCCAGGGGTGCTGGCAGTGTCCAGATGGAACAGCCATGCAGTCAGCCCCACAGCCACCTCAGGGCTAGACACACCCTGAACTTACCTGCAAACCGGCAGATGCTGTTATATGGTGGGCCCTGCTAGATTCAGGGTCCTCAATGCACGTGCTAGCATCTGCCTGGGTCCTGTGGAAACTGTGTAAACATGCCCTCACCTTCTACCTTGTCGGCTGAGAGGCTCCCGAGTGGTGGCTCACATGCCTGTAGTGGGCTCTCACACCTGTACGAGGCTCACACACCTGTATGGGACTCACACAGCTGTATGGGGGTCTCACACCTGTATGGGGCTCACACATCTGTATGGGGCTTACACACATATGGGGCTCTCACACCTATATGGGGCATACACACCTGTATGGGACTCACATCCCTGTAGTGGGCACACGTGCTTGTATGGGGCTCACACACCTATATGGGGCTTTCTCACCTGCACGGATCTCACACGCCGGAGGCCAGGTGGAGTCTGGTTAAGCCACTGGAGGCTTGTGGCAGGTGGGTCTCCCACCATGGGGTGGCTTCTGCCCACCGGTGTTGGGCAGGCAGGGGTGCCAGCTTGCCCCTGGCTGTCCAGCAGACTCTCGCCAGGGGCCAGCTGCAAGCAACGGGCTGTGGGCCTCCCGCAATGTCACGTCCGGGACTCCTTGTTGCCCACGGTTCACATACCTCACTGTGAATCTGTGGTCGCCTTTCCCTCCCACCTTCAGGGTCCCAGCTGTCCCTCAGGATGTCCAGGCAACCAGTGTGGGGGGCAGGAGTCCCTCTCTGAGGCAATCCATGTTTACTCCAGGGACCCCATCTGTCAGGTGTGGCCGGGGACAGCAGCCCGAGGACCCCCCGGGGGCTGGTCCAGGAACCAGAGACGCAGCGGGACCCATGTGTGCCGTGGTGAAGGGCCAGTGGGAGTGGTCAGCACACGTAACCACTCCACGGACAGGGGGGTAAGGCCTCAGAAGTCCCTCCTTCCGCGGCCCCGGGCCAGGAGGCAAGGCCCAGGTGCGG